>NW_021703783.1:34451126-34495252 GCF_005190385.1 Monodon monoceros
GATCAGGAACAAGAAAAGTTTGCCCACTCTCACCACTCTTATTCAACATAGTTTTGGAAGTTTTAGCCACAGCAATCAGAGAAGAAAAAGAAATAAAACGAATCAAAATCGGAAAAGAAGTAAAGCTGTCACTGTTTGCAGATAACATGATACTATACATACAGAATCCTAAAGATGCTACCAGAAAACTACTAGCGCTAATCAATGAATTTGGTAAAGTAGCAGGATACAAAATTAATGCACAGAAATCTCTGGCATTCCTATACACCAATGATGAAAAATCTGAAAGAGAAATTAAGAAAACAGTCTCAATGACCATTGCAACAAAAAGAATAAAATACAAAAGAATAAACCTACCTAAAGAGACAAAAGACCTGTATGCTTAAAATTATAAGACACTGATGAAAGAAATTAAAGATGATACAAATAGATGGAGAGATATACCATGTTCTTGGATCGGAAAAATCAACGTTGTGAAAATGACTCTACTGCCCAAAGCAATCTACAGATTTAATGCAATCCCTATCAAACTACCACTGGCATTATTAACAGAACTAGAACAGAAAATTTCACAATGTGTATGGAAACACAAAAGACCCCGAATAGCCAAAGCAATCTTGAGAAGGAAAAATGGAGCTGGAGGAGTCAAGCTCCCTGACTTCAGACTATTCTAGAAAGCTACAGTAATCAAGACAGTATGGTACTGGCACCGAAACATAAATATAGATCAATGGAACAGGATAGAAATCCCAGAGATAAACCCACGTACATATGGTCACCTTATCTTTGATAAAGGAAGCAAGAATATACAGTGGAGAAAAGATAGCCTCTTCAATAAGTGGTGCTGCGAAAACTGGACAGCTACATGTAAAAGTATGAAATTAGAACACTCCCAAACACCACACACAAAAATAAACTCAAAATGGATTAAAGACCTAAATGTAAGGCCAGACACCATCAAACTCTTAGAGGAAAGCATAGGCAGAACACTCTATGACATAAATCACAGCAAGATCCTTTTTGACCCACCTCCTAGAGGAATGGAAATAAAAACAAAAATAAACAAATGGGAACTAATGAAGCTTAAAAGCTTTTGCACAGCAATGGAAACCATAAACAAGATGAAAAGACAACCCTCAGAATGGGAGAAATTATCTGTAAATGAAGCAACTGACAAAGGATTAATCTCCAAAATTTACAAGCAGCTCATGCAGCTCAATATTGAAAAAACAAACAACCCAATCCAAAAATGGGGAGAAGATCTAAATAGACATTTCTCTGAAGAAGATATACAGATTGCCAACAGACACATGAAGGAATGCTCAACATCATTAATCATTAGAGAAATGCAAATCAAAACTACAATGAGAGGCGCTTCCTTGGTGGCGCTGTGGTTGAGAGTCCGCCTGCTGATGCATGGGACATGGGTTCGTGCCCTTGTCTGGGAAGATCCCACATGCCGCGGAGCGGCTAGGCCCATTAGCCATGGCCGCTGAGCCTGTGTGTCCGGAGCCTGTGTCCCGCAATGTTAAAGGCCACAACAGTGAGAGGCCCGCATACAGCAAAAAAAACAAAAACAAAAAAACGAAAAGAAAGCTACAATGAGATATCATCTCACACTTGTCAGAATGGCCATCACCAAAAAATCTACAAACAATAAATGCTGGAGAGGGTGTGGAGAAGAGGGAATACTCTTGCACTGTTGGTGGGAATGTAAATTGATACAGCCACTATGGACGTTCTTTAAAAACTAAAAATAGGGCTTCCATGGTGGCGCAGTGGTTGGGAGTCCGCCTACCAGTGCAGGGGACGTGGGTTCGTGCCCCAGTCCAGGAGGATCCCACGTGCCATGGAGCGGCTGGGCCAGTGGGCCATGGCTGCTGGGCCTGCGCGTCCGGAGCCTTGCTCCATAGCGGGAGAGGCCACAGCAGTGAGAGGCCCGTGTAGGGCAAAAAAAAAAAAAAAAAAAAAATTTAAAAATAGAACTACCATATGACCCAGCAATCCCACTACTAGGCATATACTGTGAGAAACCCATAATTCAAAAAGAATCATGTACCAAAATGTTCATTGCAGCTCTATTTACAGTAGCCAGGACATGGAAGCAACTGACGTGTCCATCAACAGATTAATGGATAAAGAAGATGTGGCTCATATATGCAATGGAATATTACTCAGCCATAAAAACGAACGAAACTGAGTTATTTGTCATGAGGTGGATGGACCTAGAGACTGTCATACAGAGTGAAGTAAGTCAGAAAGAGAAAAACAAATACCATATGCTAACACATATATATGATATCTAAAAAAAAACAATGGTCATGAAGAACCTAGGGGCAATACGGGAATAACGATGCACACCTACTAGAGAATGGACTTGAGAATATGGGGAGGGGGAAGCGTAAGCTGGGACAAAGTGAGAGAGTGGCATGGACATATATACACGAGGAAACGTAAAATAGATAGCTCTTGGAAAGCAGCCGCATAGCGCAGGGAGATCAGATCAGGGCTTTGTGACCACTTAGAGGGGTGGGATAGGGAGGGTGAGAGGGAGGGAGATGCAAGAGGGAAGAGATATGGGGACATATGTATATATATAACTGATTCACTTTGTTATAAAGCAGAAACTAACACACCATTGTAAAGCAATTATACTCCAATAAAGATGTTAAAATAAAATAAATAAATTTTAAAAAAGATCATATTCAGTGTGTTAAATTTACAGATCAGAAAAGCTGGTTCTTAAGCTTTTAAGCTGAGCCTAAATCCTATTCTTTTCATAAATGTAACATATTTTACCACTTTTTTTTTTTTTTTTTGCGGTACGCGGGCCTCTCACTGCTGTGGCCTCTCCCACCGCGGAGCACAGGCTCCGGACGCGCAGGCCCAGCGGCCATGGCCCACAGGCCCAGCCGTTCCGCGGCACGCGGGATCCTCCCGGACCGGGGCACAAACCCACGCCCCCTGCATCGGCAGGCGGACCCCCAACCACCGTGCCACCAGGGAAGCCCTACCGCTTTTTAAAAGACTTTTGAATGTTTCCACTTGCAAACTTATTGAAATGCTTTAAAGTATCTGGAATAACAATTATAAATTTATTCCAGTCGATTTCCTTTCTAAGTACTCCAGTTTTGCAACCAACTGTGACCAAGGAGTCATAAGTGGAGGAACTGCAAACTCTTCTTTCTCCCGCTCTTCTCTTTAGAGGATTCCTTCCACAAAGCCATGTTCTCCCTTGTCACCCCTTTTTACCAGTAGGCTGAATGTACAAGTGGACAATGGCTGGATCATATATAAAAATAGGACTCTGACCCACAGCCTGCAGCCACCAGCCCAGGAAACCAACACCTTATGTATAATAATCAGACCAGAAAGGCAGCCAGACTTGTAAGAAGTCAGACTGTTTTCTCTCTAGTGATAGTCCAGGAAGCCAAACAATAGCCCCAGAAACAATTAGCCCCAAGTGGCCAGGACTTGAGTAATAACTGACAGCTTCCATAATTTTTATCCCTACTTCCACCTTAGGACCAACCAGAGAAAGCCAAATATGTAACTCTCACCAATCACACAGGATGCCCTGCTAGTATTAGCCGACCTCCAGCTTCCCCATGCCAACTGCCTCCCGTCGGAGCTCACCTGAAGCCTTCCCTGTTTTCCACTAAAAGCTTTCCCACTCCTCTGTCTGCCTTTGAGTTTCTACCAAAACACAAGTGACAGTGGCTGACTCCCTTGCTATAGCAAGCTCAGAATAAATAGCCTCTGCTTATTCTCATTTGGTTGGTTTTTATTTCCACTAAATTGTTTAACCTAAGCTCTAGCTTCCTAATCCACGAAATGGGCCTATATAGTTCCACAACTCAGTGTCATTTTGAAGTCCCTAATGTCTCACACTGGATTCAGCATGCCAGGAAGTATAAGAAACCAGGGGTTGAATACAAGACATCTTCTTGGAGGAGAGTGTTTCAATGATTAAGAAAGAAATGATTGTATTAAAGCACAGATATGCTATAGAATTAAATATAAAATGTGAATGCATTTTTAATATAAAATAACAATCTTCAAGGAATTGTATGTTTATGGTGAGCTACTTCATCTAGACCGCTGGGTAATACCTTTGCTTTCCTCTCTTCATTGGAACTCGGATGGAAAACTCTGTGAAATATTGACATATTTTGAAAGCACCTTGTCAACCATCAGTTTCTAGAAGAGTGGTTCTCAAAGTGTGGTCTAAGTTCCTTTGGGAGGGTCTAGACCTTTTCATGAGGTCCACAAAATCAAAACTATTTTCATAATAATAGGAAGACGTTTAAAAATTTTTTTAAATTTTATTTTATTTAATTTTTTATACAGTAGGTTCTTATAAGTCATCAATTTTATACACATCAGTGTACACATGTCAATCCCAATCGCCCAATTCATCACACTACCATCCCCACCCGCCCCCTGCAGCTTGCCCCCCGTTGTGTCCATACGTTTGTTCTCCTCATCCATGTTTCAGCTACTGCCCTGCAAATGGATTCATCTGTACCATTTTTCTAGGTTCCACATACATGCATTAATATACGATATTTGTTTTTCTCTTTCTGACTTAATTCACTCTGTATGACAGTCTCTAGATCCATCCACGTCTTAACAAATAACTCAATTTTGTTCCTTTTTATGGCTGAGTAATATTCCACTGTATATATGTACCACCTCTTCTTTATCCATTCGTCTGTCAATGGGAATTTAGGTTGCTTCCATGACGTGGCTATTGTAAATAGTGCTGCAATGAACATAGGGGTGCATGTGTCTTTTTGAATTATGGTTTTCTCTGGGTATATGCCCAGTAGTGGGATTGCTGGATAATATGGTAATTCTATCTTTAGTTTTTTAAGGAACATCCATACTGTTCTCCAGAGTGGCTGTATCAATTTACATTCCCACCAACAGTGCAAGAGGGTTCCCTTTTCTCCACACCCTCTCCAGCACTTGTTGTTTGTAGATTTTCTGATGATGCCCATTCTAACTGATGTCAGGTGATACCTCATTGTAGTTTTGATTTGCATTTCTCTAATAATTAGTGACGTTGAGCAGCTTTTCATGTGCTTCTTGGCCATCTGTATCTCTTCTTTGGAGAAATGTCTATTTAGGTCTTCTGCCCATTTTTGGATTGGGTTGTTTGCTTTTTAAATATTGAGCTGCATGAGCTGTTTATATATTTTGGAAATTAGTCCTTTGTCCGTTGATTCATTTGCAAATATTTTCTCCCATTTTGAGGGTTTATAGTTTCCTTTCCTGTGCAAAAGCTTTGAAGTTTCATTAGGTCCCATTTGTTTATTTTTGTTTTTATTTCCATTACTCTAGGAGGTGGATCAAAAAAGGTCTTGCTGTGATTTATGTCAGAGTGTTCGTCCTATGTTTTCCTCTAAGAGTTTTATAGTGTCCAGTCTTACATTTAGGTCTCTAATCCATTTTGTGTTTATTTGTGTGTGTGCTGTTAGGGAGTGTTCTAATTTCATTCTTTTATATGTAGCTGTCCAGTATTCCAAGCACCACTTACTGAAGAGACTGTCTTTTCTCCATTGTATATCCTTGCCTCCTTTGTCATAGATTAGTTGACCATAGGTGTGTGGGTTTATCTCTGGGCTTTCTATCTTGTTCCATTGATCTATGTTTCTTGTTTTTGTGCCAGTACCATACTGTCTTGATTACTGTAGCTTTGTAGTATAGTCTGAAGTCAGGGAGTCTGATTCCTCCAGTTCCACTTTTCTTTCTCACGATTGCTCTGGCTATTCGGGGTTTTTTGTATCTCCACACAAATTTTAAGATTTTTTGTTCTAGTTCTGTACAAAATGCCATTGGTAATTTGATAGGGATTGCATTGAATCTGTTGATTGCTTTTGGTAGTATCATCATTTTCTCAATATAGATTATTCCAATCCAGGAACATGGTATATCTCTCCATCTGTTGGTATCATCTTTAATTTCTTTCATCAGTGTCTTATAGTTTTCTGCATACAGGTCTTTTTTCTCCCTAAGTAGGTTTATTCCTAGGTATTTTATTCTTTTTGTTGCAATGCTAAATGGGAGTGTTTCCATAATTTCTCTTTCAGATTTTTCATCATTAGTGTATAGGAATGCAAGAGATTTCTGTGCATTAATTTTGTATCCTGCAAATTTACCAAATCCATTGATTAGCTCTAGTAGTTTTCTGGTGGCATTTTTAGGATTCTCTATGTATAGCATCATGTCCTCTGCAAATAGTGACAGTTTTACTTCTTCTTTTCCAATTTGTATTCCTTTTATTTCTTTTTCTTCTCTGATTGCCGTGGCTAGGACTTCCAAAACTATGTTGAATAATAGTGGCTAGAGTGGACATCCTTGTCTTGTTCCTGATCTTAGAGGAAATGTTTTCAGTTTTTCGCCATTGAGAATGATGTTTGCTGTGGGTTTGTCATATATGGCCTTTATTATGTTGAGGTAGGTTCCCTCTATGCCCACTTTCTGGAGAGTTTTTATCATAACTCGGTGTTGAACTTTGTCAAAAGCTTTCTCTGTATCTATTGAGATGATCATATGGTTTTTATTGTTCAATTTGTTAATATGGTGTATCACATTGATTGATTTGCATATACTGAAGAATCCTTGCATCCCTGGGATAAATCCCACTTGATCATGGTGTATGATCCTTTTAATGTGTTGTTGGATTCTGTTTGCTAGTGTTTTGTTGAGAATTTTTGCATCTATATTCATCAGTGATATTGGTCTGTAATTTTGTTTTTTTCTAGTATCTTTGTCTGGTTTTGGTATCAGGGTCATGGTGGTCTCATAGCATGAGTTTGGGAGTGTTCTTCCTCTGCAATTTTTTGGAAGAGTTTGAGAAGGATGGGTGTTATTTCTTCCCTAAATGTTTGATAGAATTCACCTGTGAAGCCATCTGGTCCTGGACTTTTGTTTGTTGGAAGATTTTTTTTTTTTCGTTATGTGGGCCTCTCACTGTTGTGGCCTCTCCCATTGTGGAGCACAGCCTCTGGACGTACAGGATCAGCGGCCATGGCTCACAGGCCCAGCTGCTCCATGGCATGTGGGATCTTCCTGGACCAGGGCATGAACCCGTGTCCCCAGCATCAGCAGGCGGACTCTCAACCACTGTGCCACCAGGGAAGCCCTTGTTGGAAGATTTTTAATCACAGTTTCAATTTCATTACTTGTGATTGGTCTGTTCATATTTTGAATTTCTTCCTGGTTCAGTCTTGGAAGTTTATACCGTTCTATGAATTTGTCCATTGCTTCCAGGTTGTCCATTTTATTGGCATAGAGTTGCTTGTAGTAGTCTTAGAATGCTTTATATTTCTGCAGTGTCTGTTGTAACTTCTCTTTTTTCATTTCTAATTTTATGATTAGAGTCCTCTCCCTCTTTTTCTTGATGAGTCTGGCTAATGATTTATCAATTTTGTTTATCTTCTCAAAGAACCAGCTTTTAGTTTTATTGATCTTTGCCATTGTTTTCTTTGTTTCTATTTCATTTATTTCTGCTCTAATCTTTATGATTTCTTTCCTTCTCCTACCTTGGGTTTTGTTTATTCTTCTTTCTCTAGTTGCTTTAGGTGTAATGTTACATTGTTTATTTGAGATTTTTCTTGTTTCTTGAGGTAGGTTTGTATAGCTCTAAACTTCCCTCTTAGAACTGCTTTGGCTCCATCCCACAGGTTTTGGATCATCGTGTTTTCATTGTCATTTCTCTCTGAGTATCTTTTGATTTCCTCTTTGATTTCTTCAATGATCTGTTGGTTAGTTAGTAACGTATTGTTTAGCCTCCATGTGTTTGTGGTTTTTTACGGGTTTTTTTCCCCTGTAATTCATTTCTAATCTCATTGCATTGTGGTCAGAAAAGATGCTTGATATGATTTCAGTTTTCTTAAATTTACTGAGGTTGATTTGTGACCCAAGATGTGATCTATCCTGGAGAATGCTCCATGCGCACTTGAGAAGAAAGTGTAATCTGCTGTTTTTGGATGGAATGTCCTATAAATATCAATTAAATCTATCTGGTCTATTGTGTCATTTAAAGCTTCTGTTTCCTTATTTTCATTTTGGATGATCTGTCCATTGGTGTAAGTGAGGTGTTAAAGTCCCCCACTCTTTTTGTGTTACTGTCGATTTCCTCTTTTATAGCTCTTAGCAGTTGCCTTATATATTGTGGGGCTCCTATGTTGGTTGTGTATATATTTATAATTGTTATATCTTCTTGGATTGATCCCTTGACATTATGTAGTGTCCTTCCTTGTCTCTTGTAACATTCTTTAAAGTCTATTTTATCTGATATGAGTAATGCTACTCCAGCTTTCTTTTGATTTCAATTTGCATGGAATATCTTTTTCCATCCCCTCACTTTCAGTCTGTATGTGTCCCTAGGTCTGAAGTGGGTCTCTTGTAGACAGCATATATATAGGTCTTGTTTTTATATCCATTCAGCAAGCCTGTGTCTTTTGGTTGGAGTATTTAATACATTCACATTAAGGTAATTATTGATATGTATGTTCCTAGGACTATTTTCTTAATTGTTTTGGGTTTGTTTTTCTTGGTCCTTTTCTTCTCTTGTGTTTCCCAGTTAGAGAAGTTCCTTTAGCATTTTTTGTAGAGCTGGTTTGATGGTGCTGAATTCTCTTAGCTTTTGCTTGTGTGTAAAACTTTTGATTTCTCCATCGAATCTGAATGAGATCCTTGCTGGGTAGAGTAATCTTGGTTGTAGGTTCTTCCTTTTCATCATTTTAAGTATATCATGCCACTCCCTTCTGGCTTGTAGATTTTCTCCTGAGAAATGAGCTGTTGACCTTATGGGAGTTCCCTTGTTTCTTATTTGTCATTTTTCCCTTGCTAAGGAAGTGAACTAAGGAAGTGAACAACTTATAGGCTGAGAACTATAAAACGTTAATGAAGAAACTGAAAATGATTCAAAGAAATGGAAAGATACCTCATGATCTTGGAATGGAAGAATTCATATTGTTAAAATGGCCATACTACTCAAAGCAATCTACATATTTCGTGTGATCCCTATCAAATTACCCATGACACTTTTCACAGAACTAGAACAAATAATCCTAAAATTTATATGGAACCATAAAAGACCCAGAATTGCCAAGGAAATCCTGAGGAAAAGGAACAAATCAGGAGGCATCACCCTCTCAGCCTTCAGACAATAGTACAAAGCTACAGTAATCAAAACAGTGTGGTGTTGGCACCAAAACAGACATATGGATCAAGGGAACAGACAGCCCAGAAATAAATAAACCCACACACCTCTGATCAATTAATCTTTGACAAAGGAGGCAAGAATATACAATGGGAAAAAACATCTTTAGTAAGTGGTGTTAGGAATGTTGGACACATAAACTATAAAACAACCAGAAAACAATAAGACAGGATTAGGAAGTCCTTACCTATCAATAATTACTCTAAATATAAATGGATTGAATTCTCTAATCAAAAGACATAGAGTGGCTGGGAAGGTAAAAAAAAATCAAGACCCAAGTATATATCACCTACAAGAGACTCACTTTAGCTTTAAGGACACACATAGGCCCAAAGTGAAGGGCTAGAAAAATATATTCAATACAAGTGGAAGCAAAAAGACAGCACAGGTAGCTATACTTATATCAGTCAAAATAGAAATTAAGCCAAAAACAGTGACAAGAGACAAACAAGGTCATTTTGTAATGATAAAGGGGTCAATTCATCAAGAAGATATAAAAATTGTAAATATATGTGCACACAACATTGGAGCACCTAAGTATATTAAGCAAATTCTAGGAGACCTAAAGGGAGAAATAAGCAAAAATACAACAATAGTAAGAGAGTTCAATACCCCACATTCAATATTGGATAGATCATCCAGACAGAAAATCAAGAAGGAAACATTGGACTTGAACCATACTTTAGACCAAATGAATCTAACACATATATACAGAACATTCCATCCAACAGCAGCAGAATAGAAATCCTTCTCAAGTGCACATGGAGCATTCACAGATAGATCATATGATAGGTCACAAAACAAGTCTTAGGAAATTTAAGAAGACTGAAGTCATGCTAAGTAACTTTCCCAAGCACAATGGTATAAAGCTAGCAAACAATGATAAAAGGAAAGCTGGAAAATTCACAAATATATGAAAATTACACAGCACACTTCTGAAAAACTGCTGGGTCAAAAGAAGAAATTTTTTTAAATCCAAAAATATCTTGAAATAAAAATGGAAACACAGCATATCAAAACCTATTGGACACTGCCAAGCAGTTCAAAGAGGAAACTTTATAGTGATAAATACCTACATTAGAGAAAAAGAAGAAAGGAAGAAAGAAAGAAAGAAAGAAAGAAAGAGAGAGAAAGAAAGAGAGGGGATGGAGGGAGGGAGGGAGGGAGGAAAGAAGGAAGGCAGAAAGGCAGAAAGGAAAGAAAAAAGAGGGAGAGGAGAGAGGTAAGGAGGAAGGAAGATCTCAAATAAATTAACTTTACACCTTAAGAAATTACAGGGCTTCTCTGGTGGTGCAGTGGTTGAGAATCTGCCTGCCAATGCAGGGGACATGGGTTCAAACCCTGGTCTGGGAAGATCCCACAGGCTGCGGAGCAACTAAGCCCATGCACCACAACTACTGAGCCTGCACTCTAGAGCCTGCGAGTCACAACTACTGAAGCCCGCACACTTAGAGCCCATGCTCTGCAACAAGAGAAACAACTGCAATGAGAATCCCACGCACCGCAATGAAGAGTATCCCCTTTTCGCCACCAGTAGAGAAAAGCCCACGTGCAGCAATAAAGACCCAACACAAACAAAAATAAATAAATTTATTTTTTTAAAAAAGAAGAAACTACAAAAAGAACAAACTTAGCCCAAAGTTAACAGAGGAATAAAATAGCAAAGATCAGAGCAGAAATAAATGAAACAGACAAGAAAAACTGTTAAAGAAAACAAAACTAAGAGCTGTTTATTGAAAAGATAAACAAAATTAACAACCTTTAGCTAAACTATGAAAAAAAGGACACTCAAAAATGTAAAGTAAGAAATGAAAGAGAAGACATTACAACTAATGCCACAGAAATAAAGAATGAGACCACTATGAAAAATTTTATGCCAACAAATTGGGTAACCTAGAAGAAATGGATGCATCCCTAGAAATATATAATCTACCAAACCTAAATTATGAAGAATAGAAAATCAAAGACCAATGTAACAGAATTGAGACCCTGGAAGTAAACCCTAACATGAAGGAATACCAAGGGGCAATTGTAATTAGCTAATAAGAAGAAACAAACTCCTGAACCACTGGTAAGAATAAAGAGGACAAAAAGGAAGAAAAGGATACAAGAGGATAACAGGCACACTTCTGGTAATTGGAGTCATCATCAAACTCTTCCTTTGTGGGAAAGTCATTTAATTGGCTGTTTTTTCTTGCATCTGACCTTTGACTTTGAAATCAGGATGACAATATCTGTTCATTTTAAGTCCCATTCACTTAAATGTATGTAGAGTAACATTTTTCTCAGAATACTTTTCAGACATGTACCATATTTCAAAATGTACAATGTACAGGCTAAACCATGGAAACTTTTTATCTAATAAAGCTCTTTGAAAAAAAAGAAGTAAACCTAACATATACAGTGAACTAATATTTGACAAGGAGACCAAGACACTCAATGGGGAAAGAATAGTCTTTTGATGAATGTTGCTGGGAAACTGGATAATCACAGGCAAGAGAATGAAATTGACTCCCATTTTATACCACTTACAAAATTAACTCTAAATGAATTGAAGACTTAAACGTAAAAACTGAAACCAGAACACTTCTAGAAGAAAACATAGGGAAAATGCTCCTTAATATTGGTCTTGGCAACAATATTTTGAATATGAAACCAAAACCACAAGCAACATGAGTAAAAATTAATAAGTGGGACTACGTCAAACTAAAAATTTCTGCACAGCAAAAGAAACCATCAACAAAATGAAAAGACAACCTTTGGGATGGGAGAAAATATTTGCAAAAATCATACATCAGATAAGGGGTTAATATCCAAAATATACAAAGAACTCACACAACTCAACATCAAAACAACAAATAACCCAATTAAAAAATGGGCAGAGGGGAAAGCTGGGCCCATGCTGGACATAGGGAATCGATGACTTGGCTGGTGGGCATGGCCACCTGGGCCAACTGAGGAGAGAGAGAAGAGTAGAAAGACCCTGAGCTCACCACCTATAAAATCACAACTATCTATAGAATAACCATTGATGAAAAAGACTGGAACCTACCAGAAAAGATTTTCTACAGCTAAAGACATAAAGAAGGAACCACAATGAGACTGGCAGAAGGGGCAGACTCGTGATATAACATCCCATACCACCTGGTTAGGCAGCCCAGAAACTGGAGAAAAATCATATTGCAGAGGTCCTCCCACAGGAGTGAGAGTTCTGAGCCCCACGTCAGCCTCCCAAGCCCGGGGTTCCTGCAGGAAGATAAGCCCCCATAGCATTTGGCTTTGAAGGTCAGTGCAGGTTAATTGCAGGAGCCCCACAGAACTGGGGGAAATAGAGACCTCACTCTTAACGGATGCACACAACTCCCCCCCCAACAGGAACCCAGGACAAAAGCCATAATTTAATAGGACCCTGGACCAGACCTACCAGCTGGTCTGGAGAATCTCCTGGAGATGCAAGGAATGGCTGTAGCTCACCCTGGAGACACAGACACTGGTGGCAGACATACTGGGGAACATTCAAATGCATGAACATTGCTGCTGGCAGCTGCCATCTTGGTTCATTAGCACCAAGACTTGGCCCCACCCAACAGCCTATAGGTGCCAGTGCTGGCATGCCTCAGGGCAAACAACCAACTGGGCAGAGACACAGCCCTACCATCGACAAACAGGCTGTCTAAAGACGCCCTGAGCCCTCAGCTGCCTCTAGACACAGCCCTGCCCACCAGAGGGCTAAGACCCAGCTTCACCCACCAGTGAGCAAGCACCAGCCCCTCCCACCAGGGAGCCTGCACTAGCCTCTAGACCAGCCTCACCTACAAGGGGACAGACACCAGAAGCAGAAAACAACAATCCCATAGCCCTCAGACCAAGCCTGCCAACAGAAAGCCAGACCCTACCCTGGGACCACCTGGGCCCTGGCCCTGCCCAATAGCAGGCCAATGCAACCTTTAGGACATGTCAGACCCCATACTCAACTGTGTCAGGAACTTCCCCTGCCCACAACCAATGATCTGAAATGAGAATTGGCATCCCTGGGTCCTGTACCCAGACTCCAGGAACCAGCTCCACCTGCCAATATTTTGGCACTAACTCCAGGATCTGGCTTCATCTACAACTGGATCAGCAACAGCCTTAGAGTCTTCAGGACCCTGACTCTTCCCACCAGTGAGCCAGCACTAGCCCTGGGGTCCCCTAGGGTTCTGCAACCAGCTGCCTCTCAACCAAGCCCTGATAAACAGCTGCCAGCAGCATCCACACAAGGAAGGGCCTGGCACAACTAAATGGAGTAGCGGCCAACTAAGCCTACCAGGCCACCCACATAGTCAGCCTGCCACAAGAGAAGGACCCACACAGCCCACCTAGGGGGAAACCTTAGAGCATATAGCTTGGGTGATGAGAGGGGAGTGCACTTCTGGGAAGCATAGGACATCTGCTGCAGAAGACCATCTCTCCAAGGTTGAGAAACATAACTAACCTACCACATACAGAAAAATACAAATAGCAACTTATACAAAATGAGACGGCTGAGGAATAAGTTCCAGACAACAGAACAAGATAAAACTCCAGAAGAGAACTAAGTGAAGTGGAAATAGGCAATCTACCCAATAAAGAGTTCAGAATAATGATCATAAAGATGATCAAAGAACTCAGGAGGAGAATGGATTCACAGGGTGAGAAGTCAGAAGTTTTCGACAAAGAGTTAGTTAGAAAATATAAAGAATAACCAAACAGAGATGAAGAATACAATAATTGAAATGAAAAATACTCTAGAAGGAATCAATAGTAGACTAAATGATACAGAAATATGGATCAGTGAGCTGAAAGAATAGTGGAAATCACTGCTGCTGAACAGAAAAAAGAAAAAAGAATGAAAAGAAATGAGAACACTTTGAGAGGCCTCTGGGACAATATAAAGTGCAATAATATTCACATTATAGGGGTCTCAGAAGGAGAAAGGAAAGAGAAAGGGGCTGAGAACATATTTGAAGAGACAATAGCTGAAAACATCCCTAACCTTGGAAAGGAAACAGTCACCCAAGTCCAGGAAGCACAGAATCCCATACAGGATTAACCCAAGAGGAAAACACAAAGACACATTGTAATCAAAATGACAAAAGTTGAAGATAAAGAGAGAATCTTATAGAAGCAAGGAAAACAGAGAGAGGAACCAAGATGGCGGAGTAGAAGGACGTGCTCTCACTCCTTCTTGCAAGAACACCGGAAACACAACTAGCTGCTGGACAATCATTGAAAGGAAGACACTGGAACTCACCAAAAAAGATACCCCACATCCAAAGACAAAGGAGAAGCCACAATGAGACAGTAGGAGGGGCGCAGTCACAGTAAAATCAAATCCCATAACTGGTGAGTGGGTGACTCACAGACTGGAGAACACTTATAACACAGAAGTCCACCAACTGGAGTGAAGGTTCTAAGCCCCACATGAGGCTTCCCAACCTGGGGGTCCGGCAATGGGAGGAGGAATTCCTAGAGAATCAGGTTTTGAAGCCTAGTGGGAACTGATTGCAAGACTTCAACAGGACTGGGGGAAACAGAGACTCCACTCTTGGAGGGCAGACAGAAAGTAGTGTGTGCATCGGGACCCGGGGAAGGAGCAGTGACCCCAGGGGAGACTGAACTAGACTGCCCTGCTAGCGTTGCAGGGTCTCCTGTGGAGGTGGGGGGTGGCTGTGGCTGAGCGTGGGGATGGGGGCACTGGCAGCAGAGGTTCTGGGAGGTACTCCTTGGCATGAGCCCTCCCAGAGTTTGTCACTAGCTCCATCAAAGAGCCCAGGTATGCTCCACTGTTGGGTTGTCTCAGGCCAAACAACCAACAGGGAGGGAACCCAGCCCCACCCATCAGCAGTCAAGTGGATTAAAGTTTTCCTGAGCTCTGCCCACCAGAGCAACAGTCAGCTCTACCCACCAACAGTCCCTCCCATCAGGAAACTTAGTCTCTTAGACAGCCTCATCCATGAGAGGGCAGATAGAAGAAGCAAGAAGAACCACAATCCTGCAGGTTGTGGGAAAAAACCCACATTCTCAGAAAGATAGACAAGATGAAAATGCAGGGGGCTATGTACCAGATGAAGGAACAAGATAAAACTCCAGAAAAAGAAGTAAATGGAGTGGAGATAGATAACCTTCCAGAAAAAGAATTCAGAATAATAATAGTGAAGATGATCCAGGACCTCAGAAAAAGAATGGAGGCAAAGATCGAGAACATGCAAGAAATGTTTAACAAACACCTAGAAGGATTAAAGAACAAACAAACAGAGATGAAGAATGCAATAACTGAAATGAAAACTACACTAGAAGGAATCAATAGCAGAATAACTGAGGCAGAAGAACGGATAAGTGACCTGGAAGGCAGAATGGTGGAATTCACTGCTGCGGAACAGAATAAAGAAAAAAGAATGAAAAGAAATGAAGACAGCTTAAGAGACCTCTGGGACAGCATTTAATGCAACAACATTTGCATTATAGGGGTCTCACAAGTAGAACAGAGAGAAAGGACCGGAGAAAATATTTGAAGAGATTATAGTCAAAAACTTCCCTAACATGGGAAAGGAAATAGCCACCCAAATCCAGGAAGTGCAGCAAGTCCCATACAGGATAAACCCAAGGAGAAACACACCGAGACACATAGTAATCAAATTGACAAATTAAAGACAAAGAAAAATTATTGAAAGCAGCAAGGGAAAAATGACAAATAACATACAAGGGAACTCCCGTAAGGTTAACAGCTGATTTCTCAGCAGAAACTCTACAGGCCAGAAGGGGGTGGCATGATATACTTAAAGTGATGAAACGGAAGAACCTACAGCCAATATTACTCTACCCAGCAAGGATCTCATTCAGATTCGATGGAGAAATCAAAAGCTTTACAGACAAGCAAAAGCTAAGAGAATTCAGCACAAACAAACCAGCTCTACAACAAATGTTAAAGGAACTTCTCTAAGTGGGAAACACAAGAGAAGAAAAGGACCCACAAAAACAAACCCAAAACAATTAGGAAATGGTCACAGGAATATACATATCGATAATTACCTTAAATGTGAATGGATTCAATGCTCCAACAAAAAGACACAGGTTTGCTGAATGGATACAAAAACAAGACCCATCTATATGCTGTCTACAAGAGACCCACTTCAGACCTAGGGACACATACAGACTGAAAGTGAGGGGATGGAAAAAGACATTCCATGCAAATGGAAATCAAAAGAAAGCTGGAGTAGCTATACTCATATCAGATAAAATAGACTTTAAAAGAATGTTACAAGAGACAAGGAAGGACACTACATAATGATCAAGGGATCAATCCAGGAAGATATAATAAGTATAAATATATATGCACCCAACATAGGAGGACCTAGATACATAAGGCAACTGCCAACAGCTATAAAAGAGTACATCGACAGTAACACAATAATAGTGGGGGATTTTAAGACCTCACTTACACCAATGGACAGATCATCCAAAATGAAAATAAATAAGGAAACAGAAGCGTTAAATGACACAATAGACCAGATAGATTTAATTGATGTTTATAGGACATCCCATCCAAAAACAGCAGATTGCACTTTCTTTTCAAGTGCGCATGGAACATTCTCCAGGATAGATCACATCTTGGGTCACAAATCAAGCCTCAGTAAATATAAGAAAATTGAAATCATATTAAGCATCTTTTCTGACCACAACGCTGTGAGATTAGAAATGAATTACAGGCAAAAAAACCCGTAAAAACACAAACACATGGAGGCTAAACAATACACTACTAAATAACCAAGAGATCACTGAAGAAATCAAAGAGGAAATCAAAAAATATCTGGAGACAAGTGACAATGAAAACACGATGATCCAAAACCTATGGGATGCAGCAAAAGTAGTTCTAAGAGGGAAGTTTATAGCTATACAAGCCTACCTCAAGAAACAAGAAAAATCTCAAGTAAACAATCTAACGTTACACCTAAAGGAACTAGAGAAAGAACAAACAAAACCCAAAGTTAGCAGAAGGAAAGAAATCATAAAGAGCAGAGAAGAAATAAATGAAATAGAGATAAAGAAAACAATAGCAAAGATCAATAAAACTAAAAGCTGGTTCTTTGAGAAGATAAACAAAATTGATAACCCATTAGCCAGACTCATCAAGAAAAAGAGGGAGAGGACTCAAATTAATAAAATTAGAAATGAAAAAGGAGAAGTCACAACAGACACTGCAAAAGACATAGCATCCTAAGAGACTACTACAAGCAACTCTATGCCAATAAAATGGACAACCTGGAAGAAACGGACAAATTCTTAGATAGGTATAACCTTCCAAGACTGAACCAGGATGAAAGAGAAAATATGTACAGACCAATCACAAGTAATGAAATTGAAACTGTGATTAAGAATCTTCCAACAACAAACGAAAGTCCTGGACCAGATGGCTTCACAGGTGAATTCTACCAAACATTTAGAGAAGAGCTAACACCAAGCCTTCTCAAACTCTTCTAAACAATTGCAGGGGAAGGAACACTCTGAAACTCATTCTATGAGGCCATCAACATCCTGATACCAAAACCAACAAAGATACTACAAAAAAAGAAAATTACAGACCAATATTACTGATGAATATAGATGCAAAAATTCTCAACAAAACACTAGCAAACAGAATCCAACAACACATTAAAAGGATCATACACCAAGAGCAAGTGGGATTTATCCCAGGGATGCAAGGATCCTTCAATATAGGCAAAACAATCAATGTGATACATCATATTAACAAACTGAAGAATAAAAACCATATGATCATCTCAATAGATGCAGAAAAAGCTTTTGACAAAATTAAACACCCATTTATGATAGAAACTCTCCAGAAAGTGAGCATAGAGGGAACCTACCTCAACATAATAAAGGCCATATATGACAAACCCACAGCAAACATCATTCTCAATGGTGAAAAACTGAAAACATTTCCTCTAAGATCAGGAACAAGACAAGGATACCCACTCTAGCCACTATTATTCAACATAGCTTTGGAAGTCCTAGCCAAGGCAATCAGAGTAGAAAAAGAAATAAAAAGAATACAAACTGGAAAAGAAGAAGTAAAACTGTCACTGTTTGCAGAGGACATGATGCTATACATAGAGAATCCTAAAAATGCCACCAGAAAACTACTAGAGCTAATCAATGGATTTGGTAAGGTTGCAGGATACAAAATTAATGCACAGAAATCTCTTGCATTCCTATACACTAATGATGAAAAATCTGAAAGAGAAATTATGGAAACACTCCCATTTAGCATTGCAACAAAAAGAATAAAATACCTGGGAATAAACCTACCTAGGGAGACAAAAGACCTGTATGCAGAAAACTATAAGACACTTATGAAAGAAATTAAAAATGATACCAACAAATGGAGAGGTATACCATGTTCTTGGATTGGAAGAATCAATACTGTGAAAATGACTATACTACCCAGCGCAAGCTACAGATTCAATGCAATCCTTATCAAACTACCAATGGCATTTTTTACGGAACTAGAACAAATCATCCTAAAATTTGTATGGTGACACAATAGACCCCGAATAGCCAAAGAGTCTTGAAGGAAAAAAACGGAGACAGAGGAATCAGACTCCCTGACTTCAGACTATACTACAAAGCTACAGTAGTGAAGACAATATGGTACTGGCACAAAAACAAGAAAAATAGATCAATGGAACAAGATAGAAAGCCCAGAGATAAACCCATGCACCTATGGTCAACTAACCTATGACAAAGGAATCAAAGATATACAATGGAGTAAAGACAGTCTCCTCAATAAGTGGTGCTGGGAAAACTGGACAGCTACATGTAAAAGAATGAAATTAGAACACTCCGTAACACCATACACAAAAATAAACTCAAAATTGATAGGAGACCTAAATGTAAAACTGGACACTACAAAACTCGTAGAGGAAAACATAGGAAGAGCACTCTTTGACATAAATTAGAGCAATGTCTTTTTTGATCCACCTCCTAGAGTAATGGAAATAAAAACAAAAATAAACAAATGGGACCTAATTAAACTTCAAAGCTTTTGCACAGGAAAGGCAACTATAAACAAGACAAAATGACAACGCTCAGAGTGGGAGAAAATATTTGCAAATCAATCAATGGACAAAGGATTAATCTCCAAAATATATAAACAGCTCATGCAGCTCAATATTAAAAAAACAAACAACCCAATCCAAAAAGGGCAGAAGACCTAAATAGACATTTCTCCAAAGAAGAGATACAGATGGCCAAGAAACACATGAAAAGCTGCTCAACATCACTAATTATTAGAGAAATGCAAATCAAAACTACAATGAGGTATCCACCTCACACCAGTTAGAATGGGCATCATCAGAAAATCTACAAACAACAAATGCTGGAGAGGGTGTGGAGAAAAGGGAACCCTCTTGCACTGTTGGTGGGAATGTAAACTGATACAGCCACTATGGAGAACAGTATGGACCTTCTTTAAAAAACTAAAAATAGAACTACCATATGACCCAAGAATCCCACTACTAGGCATATACCGTGAGAAAACCATAATTCAAAAAGAGTCATGTACCAAAATGTTCATTGAAGCTGTATTTACAATAGCCAGGACATGGAAGCAACCAAAGTGTACATCAACAGATGAATGGATAAAGAAGATGTGGCACATATATGCAATGGAATATTACTCAGCCATAAAAAGGAATGAAACTGAGTTATTTGTAGTGAGGTGGATGGACCTAGAGACTATCATACAGAGTGAAGTAAGTCAGAAAGAGAACAACAAATATCGTATATTAATGCATGTATATGGAACCTAGAAAAATAGTACAGATGAACTGGTTTGCAGGGAAGAAGTTCAGAGACAGGGATAGAGAACAAACGTATGGACACCAAGGTGGGGAAACTGCGCTGGGGTGGGGATGGTGGTGTGCTGAATTGGGCGGTTGGGATTGACATGTATATACTGATGTGTATAAAATTGATGACTAATAAGAACCTGCAATATAAAAAAAAAACAGACAAACAAAAAAAAACTAATACTAAACTTTCTTTGGGTTATTTGTATGGAAATATGTTAATATAAGTGTTTCAGACATTACATGAAATTTCTAAATCTTATATGTTGTGATATAATGTTATGTCATAATTCTAGTTATTACTTTAAAATGTATATCTCTGAAATAACTAAATTTCCTTGTCAATTGCATTAGTATGAACTTTCATCAAATCTTTAACCGTGGTCATTTTTAAGTCTTTTGTTATTTACAGACAGTTCTTTGTGTATTCTGATGCTTTTGCAAAAATGTTCCTATAAAAGGGTTTCATCTTCAAGGAATTCATGGGAAAGACTCTGAAAATACATGTTTCTTGTAACTGCCTATACTGCTGAACTGAGCGAATAAGCATTTTCAGAACTCTAATGGAAAACTGATGAATTCATAAAAGTGCTAACAAAAGATCAAATGAAAAAAAATTAATTACATGGGACTGAGTGAAGTGATAAGGATGATTATAATTTTTGTGACTTTCTGTTTGAATAAAAAAAAATCCCACAAGGACTCAGAGGCAAAAAATATACAAATCAATTTTCACTGCAAAGTAAAGGAGCTGTTACAGTGGAGGATTACTGGACTGAATGTCAATATTATGACATAGTATGAGTGTGTTTCGTGTTTGGTAATTGCAATCATTGTTGCTTTTGTTGTGGTCATCTATTTACAATGCTTGGCGTCAGTTTATTTATCTCTTGTAAAAATAAAATACAATGTGTGTGTGTGTGAAAAAAATAATAAAAATTGTGACATAGTTAAAAAAAAAAAAAGCAAGGGAAAAGCAAAAAATAACATACAAAGGAACTTCCATAAGGCTATCAACTGATTTTTCACCAGAAACTCTGCAGGCCCGAAGGGAGTGGCATGATATATTTAAAGTGATGAAAGGGAAAAACCTACAACCAAGAATACTCTACCCAGCAAGTCTCTCATTCAGATTTGATGAAGAAATAAATAGCTTTACAGACAAGGAAAAGCTAAAAGAATTCAGCACCACCTAACCAACTTTACAACAAATGTTAAAGGAATTTCTCTAGGTGAAAAAGAAAATTCCACAACTAGAAACAAGAAAATTATGAAATGAAAAATTAAAGGCACACAAATAGTAAATGTAATAAATCATCCACACACAAAACTACAAGGGAGGTTAAAAGACAGAAGTGCTAAAATCATCTATACCCAAAATAAGCAGTTAAGGGGTACACAAAACAAATAGGTATAAAATATGATATCTAAAACAGTAATTATGAGGGGAGGAGAATACAAATGTAGGGTTTTTAAATGCATTTGAAAATAAGAGATCAGCAAAATAAAACAATCATATATATATATGATTGTCTGATAGACTGCTATACAAAAACCTCATGGTAACTGCAAAACAAAAATCAATAATAGATATACCCACAAAAAGTAAAAGGAATTCAAACATAACACTAAAGATAGTCATCAAATCACAAGAGAAGAGAATAAAAGAAGGGGAAAAAAGGAAAGGTGGGGGAAGACCTACAAAAATAAATCCAAAACAATTAATAAGATGGCCATAAGAACATACACATCATTAATTACATTAAATGTAAACGGACTAAATGCTTCAACCAAAAGACATAGAGTGGCTGAATGGATACAAAACAAGACACCTACATAGGCTGCCTGCAAAAGATTGACTTCAGACCTAGAGACACATAAAGACTGAAAGTGAGGGGATGGAAAAATGTATTCCATGCAAATGGAAATCAAAAGAAAGCTGGAGTAGCAATACTTATATCAGACAAAATAGACTTTAGAATAAAGACTGTTATAAAAGACAAAGAAGGACACTACATAATGATCAAGGGATCAATCCAAGAAGAAGATATAACAATTGTAAATATATATGCACCCAACATAGGAGCACCTCAATATATGAGGCAAATATTAACAGACATAAAATGAGAAATTGTCAGTAACACAATAATAGTAGGGTACTTTAACACCCTGCTTACATCAATGGACAGATTATTCAGACTGAAAATCCATAAGAAAACATAGGCCTTAAATAACACATTAGACCAAATGGACTTAATTGATATATAGAGAGCATTCCATCTGAAAGCAACAGAATACACATCCTTTGCAAGTGCACATGGAACATTCTCCAGGATAGATCACATGCTAGGCCACAAAATAAGCCTCAGTAAATTTTTAAAAATTGAAATCATATCAAAGCGTCTTTTCCAAGCACAATGCTATAAGACTATAAATTAACCACAAGGAAAAAAAGCTGCAAAAAACACAAACACGTGGAGGATAAACAATATGCTAATAAACAACCAATGGGTCAGTGAAGAAATCAAAGAGGAAATAAAAAATACGTAGAGACAAATAAAAACAAAAACATGACGATCCAAAACCTGTGGGATGCAGCAAAAGCGTTTCTATGAGGGAAGTTTATAGTGATAAAAGCCTACCTCAGGAAACAATAAAAATCCCAAATAAACAAACTAACCTCACACGTAAAGGAGCCAGAGAAAGCATAACAAACAAAACCCCAAGTTAGTGGAAGGAAAGAAATCATAAAGATCAGAGTAGGAATAAATGAAATAGAGGCTAAAATAAATAGAAAAGAACAATGAAATTAAAAGCTGGTTCTTTGAAAAGATAGACAAACGATAAATTTTTAGCCAGATTCATCAAGAAAAAAAGGAGAGGGCCCAAATCAATAAAATCAGAAAGGAAAAAGGAGAAGTTACAACCAATACCACAGAAATACAAAGGATCATAAGAGACTACTATGAGCAACTATACACCAACAAAATGGATAACCTAGAAGAAATGGACAAATTCTTAGAAGGGTACAATTTCCTAAGACTGAACCAGGAAGAAAGAGACAATATGAACAGACCAATTACCAGTACTGAAATTGAATCAGTAATTTAAACATGCCCAACAAACAGAAGTCCAGGATCACATGGCCTCACAGGGGAATTCTACCAAACATTTAGAGAAGAGTTAACACCTATCCTTCTGAAACTATTACAAAAAATTGCAGAGGGAGGAACACTTCTGAACTCATTCTATGAGGCCCCCATCACTCTGCTACCAAAACCAGACAAAGATATTAGAAAGGAAGGAAGGAAGGAAGGAAGAGAGCAAGAAAGGAAGAAAGGGAAAGAAAATTACAGGCCAATATCACTGATGAACATAGATGTAAAAATCCTCAACAAAATACTAGTAAACCAAATCCACCAATACCTTAAAAGGATCATACACCATGATCAAACGGGATTTATCCCAGGGATGCAAGGATTTTTCAATATCTGCAAATCAATCAATGTGATATACCATGTTAACAAATTGAAGAAAACCATGTGATAATCTCAATAGATGCAGAAAAAGTGATAAAATTCAGCATCAATTTATGATAAAAATTCTCCAGAAATTGGGCATAGAGAGAACCTACCTCAACATAATAGAGGCCATATATTACAAACCCACAGCTAACATCCTACTCAACAGTGAAAGGCTGAACGCATTCCCTCTATGATCAAGAACAATATAAGGATGCCCACTCTCACCACTTTTATTCAACATAGTTTTGGAAGTCCTAGCCACAGCAATCAGAGGAGAAAAACAAATAAAATGAATCCAAATTGGAAAGGAAGAAGTAAAACTGTCACTGTTTGCAGATGACAAGTTACTACACATAGAAAATCTTAAAGACACCACTAGAAAACTACTAGAGCTCATCAACAAATTTGGTAATGTTGTAGGTTACAAAATTAATACACAGAAATCTGTTGCATTGTAATACACTAACAATGAAATATCAGAAAGAGAAATTAAGAAAAAAAATCTCACTTACTGTCACACCTAAAAGAATAAAATACCTAGGAATAAACCTACCCAAGGAGGCAAAAGAACCTGTACTCCAAAAACTGTAAGACACTGATGAAAGAAATAAGACGACACAAACAGATGGAAAGATATACCGTGTTTTTGGATTGGAAAAAAAACAATATTGTTAAAATGACCAAACTACTTAAGACACTCTACAGATTCAATGCAATCTCTATCAAAATACCAATGACAATTTTCACAGAACTAGAACAAATAATTTTAAACTTTGTATGGAAACACAAAAGACCCTGAATAGCCAAAATAATCTTGACAAAGAAAAACAAAGCTGGAGGAATCATGTTGCCCTTTAGAGTATACTACGAAGTTACAGTAATCAAAACAGTGTGGTACTGGCATAAAAACAAACACATAGATCAAAGGAACAGAACAGAAAGCCCAGAAATAAACCCACACACTTATGGTTAATTAATGCATGACAAAGGAGGAAAGAATATACAATAGAGGAAAGACAGTTTCTTCACTAAGTGGTGTTGGGAAAAATGGACAGCTATATGTAAAAGAATAAAATTAGAACATTCTCTAACACCACGTACAAAAATAACAAAAATGAATTAAAGACCTAAACATAAGCCCAGATACTATAAAACTCCTAAAGGAAAACTTAGGCAGGACACTCTTTGACATAAATTGCAGCAACATTTTTTGGATCCATTTTCTGGATTAATGGATGTAAAAGCAAAAATAAATAAATGGGACCTAATTAAACTTAAATGTTTTTGCATAGCAAAAGTAACCATGAACAAAACCAAAGGCAACTTATGGAATGGGAGAAAATATTTACAAATGATGCAAACAACAAGGAATTAATTTCCCAAATACATGAACAATATCAAAAAAACAACTCAATCAAAAAGGAGCTTGGGATTGACATATACACACCATTATATATAAAATATATAACTAATAAGAACCTACTGTATAACACCAGGAACTCTACTCAACACTCTGTAATGGCCTATATGAGAAAGAATCTAAAAAAAGAGTGGATATATGTATATGTATAACTGATTCACTTTGCTGTACACCTGAAATGAACACAACATTGTAAATCAACTATACTCCAATAAAAATTTTAAAATATATATACAATACAAAGGAGGGGAGTAGAAAAAAACAAAAACAAAAAAAAGAAAATCATCAAAAATGGGCAGAAGATTTAAATAGACATTTCTTCAAAGAAGATATACTGATGCACAACAGGCACAGGAAAAGATGCTCAACATTGATAATTATTAGAGAAATGCAAATCAAAACTAAAATGATGTATCATGTCACACCTCACACCAGTCAGAATGGCCATCATCATATAGTCTGCAGATTATAAATGCTGGAGAGTGTGTGGAGAAAAGGGAACCCTTCCACACTATCAGTGTGAATGTAAATAGGTACAACCACTATGGAGAACAGTATGGATGTTCCTTAAAAAACTAAATATAGAGTTACCAGATGATCCTGAAATCCCACTCCTGGGCATATATCTGAAAAAGATGAAAACTTTAATTCAAAAAGATACATGCACCCCAATGTTCATAGCAGCACTACAACAGCCAAGGCTTGGAAGCAACCTAAATGTCCATCGACAAATTAATGGATAAAGAAAATGTGATGCAGATATTATATATATATATATATATATATAAATATATATATATATATATATATATAATGGAATATTACTCAGCCATAAAAAAAGAATGAAATAATGCCATTTGCAGCAACATGGATGGAACTAGAGATTATCATACTAAGTGAAGTAAGTCACACAGAGAAAGACAAATATATGATATCATTTATATGTGGAATCCAAAAAACAATGATACAAATGAACTTATTTACAAAATGGAAACAGACTGACAGATATAGAAAACAAACTTATGGTTACCAAAGGGGAAAGGAGGAGGAGGAATAAGTTAGGAGTTGGGGATTAACAGATACACACCACTACATATAAAATTTATAAAAAACAAGGGCCTACTGCATAGCACAGGGAACGATATCCAGTATCTTGTAATAACCTATAATGGAAAAGAATTCTAAAAGAACATACGTATGTGTGTATATATATATATATATATTCATACACACACATACTAACTGAATCAATTTGTGTACACCAGAAACTAACACAACATTGTAAATCAACAATACTTCATTTTTTTTAAATGGGCAAAAGATCTGAATAGACATGTTTTCCAAGAAGACATACAAATGGCCAACAGGTACATGAAAAGGTGCTCAATATCACTAATCATCGTGGAAATGCAAATCAAAACCAAATGAGATATTACCTCACACTTGTTAGAATGGCTCTCATCAAGAAAGAAAGAAAGAAAGAAAGGAAGGAAGGAAGGAAGGAAGAAGGAAAGAAAAAAAGTAGGTTGGCAAGAATATGGAGAAAAGGGGACCCTCATGTACTGTTGATGGGAAGGTAATCTGGTGCATGTATTCTATGGGAAACCATATAGATATTCCTCAAAAAATTAAAAATAGGACTATCATATGATCCAGCAACCCAACTTCTGGGTATATATCCCAAAGAAATTAAAAAGGGATCTCAAAGAGATATCTGCCTTCTATGTAGCATTATTCACAATAGCCAAGATATGGGAAAAACCTAAGTGTCTTTCTTCAGATTAATGAATAAAGAAGATGTGGTGTATAGATACAATGGAATATTATTTAGTGATGATAAGGAAGGAAATCCTATCATTTGTGACAACTTAGATGAAACTTGAGGGCATTAAGCCAAGTAAAATAAGTCAGACAGAGAAAGATAAATACTGTATGATATCACTTATCTATGGAATCTAAAAAATGTCAAACTCATAGAACCTGAAAGCTAGAATGGTGGTGACTGGGACTGGGGGTGGGGGAAGTAGAAAGATGTTGGTCCAAGAGTACAAACTTCCTGTTATAAGATGAATAAATTCTGGGGATCTAATGTACAGTATGGTGATTATAGTTAATAATACTGTATTATATACTTGAAAGTTGCTAAGAAAATAGATCTTAAATGTTCTCATTGCAAAAACAGAAAGAAATGGTAATCATATGACATGATGGAGGTGCTAACGAACAGTCTGGTGGTAATCATTTTGCAATATATTAGCATATCAAATCAACATGTTGTATACCTTAAGCTTACACGATGTTATTATCAATTATATCTCAATAAAGCTGAAAAAACTAAAATAAGAAAGATGTTCTAGGAGTGCTATTTGTTTTGCATGTTTATATCATTTCTCTGAATGAATGTGCTGACTATTCTATAAATCATGTAGAGAAGTGATTAAAGAGAGATGTAATAAGGGGAATAAAAACAGAGAAACAGGTTAACATTGGCCATTCAAGGGAACAACATAAGTCTCCAGAAACCAACCTAAAGAAAAAGAGCTTTGGATTTACTAAACAAAGACTTTAAAACTACCATCTTAAGTATGCTCAGAACCTAAAGGAGAACATGAACAAAATACTAAAGGAAATCTGGAAAATTATATTTGAACAAAATGTGCATATCAACAAAGATATAGAAATTATATAAAAGACAACAATTCTGGAGCTCAAAATAAAAAATAAAATTGAAAAATGTATTAAAGAGATTCAATAGTGGACCCAAACCACTAGAAAGAAAACAGCAACCTTGAAAATAGATCATTTAAGTTTGAGGAGTGAAAAGAAAAACAAATGAAGAAAAGTGAACAGAGCCTAAGGGATTTATGAGAAACCACCAAGGAGACCATATATACAGAATGGAAAACCCAGAAGGAAAGAGAGAAAGTCAGATAGCTTATTGAAGAAATAAGAGCCAAAAATTTCCCAAATTTGAGGAAAAACATAGATATACAAATACAAGAAACTCAATGAACTCTAAGTAGAACAAGCCAGAAGATACTCACACTGAGACACATTATAATCAAGTTCTCTAAAGTCAAATATAAAGAGAGAATCTTGAAGGGAGCCAAAGAAAAATGACATCTATAAAATGAATCCTCCAGATTACCAGCAGACTTCTCAGCAGAAGCCTTACAGTCCAGAGGGCATTAAGATGATATATTTAAAGTGCTATGAGAGGGCTTTCCTGGTGGCACAGTGGTTAAGAATCTGCCTGCCAATACAGGGGTCGTGGGTTCAAGCCCTGGTCCAAGAGGGTCCCACATGCCATGGAGCAACTGAGCCCATGTGCCACAACTACTGAGCCTGTGCTCTAGAGCCCATGAGCCACAACTGAGGCCCACACACCTAGAGCCTGTGCTCTGCAACAGGAGAAGCCAGTGTGATGAGGAGCCCGCACGCCACAACAGAGAATAGCCCCCACTCGCCACAACTAGAGAAAGCCTGCGTGCAGCAACAAAGACCCAACTCAGCCAAAAATAAAGTGCTATGAGAGAAAAACTGTCAACACATAATTCTATATCTGGCAAAATTATCCTTCAAAAATGAGGGAGAAATTAGGACATTCCTAGGTAAACAAAAACTGAGGTAATTCGTTACAACTAGGCCTTCCCTACAAGAAATGCTAAAAGGAGTTCTTCAAGTTCAAACAAAAAGACATCAGACAGTTACTCAGAGCCACAGAAAAATATAAAGTTTTCTGCTAAAGGTAAATACATGGACAAATATAAAAAGCAGTATTATCATAATCTGGTTTTATAACTCCACTTTTTATTATTCTACAGACTTAAAAGAAAATGCACAAAAAGTAATCATAAATCTATGTTAATAGGTACATTACATAAAGATTTAACATAAAATAAATTTACATATTTATACATATAATATGTATACATTATAGGTACATATAATATGCATACATATTATACATATATTTATACATAATATACATATATATATATATAAACACATGATATAACAGTTTAGTTTGTGTGAAATAGAGTAGGTTTTGTATGCACCTGAATTTAAGTTGGTAACAGTTTCAAATAGTTATATGATTATTTAATAGTATATAAAAATATCAAATCACAGTGTTATATACGTGAAAGTAATATATTGTATGTTAATCATAATTCAATTAAAAATGAAATAAATTGTTATATCTTTAGGATGTTATATATAACTCCCATGGTAACCATAAAGAGAATATCTAGGACTTCCCTGGTGATCCAGTGGTTAAGACTCCATGCTCCACTGCAAGGAGCACAGGTTTGATCCCTGGTCAGGGAATTAAGATCCTGCAGGCCACATGGTGCAGCCAAAAAATATATATATATATAGAATATGCACAAAATAAAATGAGAAGAGAATCAAAATGTGTCACTACAAAAAATACCATATAACACAAAGGAAGGGACAAAAAAAAAAGCTATAACACATTCAGAAAACAAATAACAAACTGGCAATAGTAAGTCCTTCACTATCAGTAGCTACTTGAAACCACAATGGATTGAATTCCCCAAAGACATAGATAGGCAGAATGGATTTAAAGGCAGTACCCAATTATGTGATGTCTATAAGAGACCAACTTTAGATCAAAGAACCCACACAGGCTGAAAGTGAGAGGACGGAAAAGATATTCCATGCAAATAGCAACCAAAAGAGAGCAGGGGATGCTATTCTAATATCAGAAAAAATAAACTTAAGTCAGAAACTTATAAGAAGCAAAGAAAGACATTGTATAATGACAAAAGTGTCAATTCACCAAGAAGATGTAACAATTATAAGCATATTTGCAGGAAACATCAGAGCTGCAAAATATATGAAGCAAAATGTGACAGAATAGAAAGGAGAAATAGCTCTACAATAATAGTAGTAAATTTCAATATCCCACTTTGAATAATAGACAGAACAACCAGACAGAAGATCAATAAAGAAACAGAGGACTTGAACAACATTATAGACTAACTGGACCTAAAAGACATATAGAGAACACTTTATCCAACAGTTGTAGAATATACATTTTTCTCAAGTGTACATGGAACTTTTAGGAGTTTGGGATTAACATATACACATTATAAAATAGATAATCAAGAAGGACCTACTGTATATCACAGGAACCATACTCAATATCTTGTAATAACCTATAATGAAAGAGAATGTAAAAAAGAATATATATATTCTGAATCACTTTGCTGTACACCTGAAACTACATGACATTATAAATCAACTTTATTTCAATAAATTTTTTTAAATGTATGTGGAACAATCTCTAGGATAGATCATATATCAGGTCAAAAAAAGTCAATGAATTTTGAAAGATTGAAATATACTAAGTGTCTTTTCTGATAACAAAGGAATGAAATTTTAAATCAATAGCAGAAGGAAAATGGAAAACCCAAAAATATGTAGAAATTAAACAACACGGTTTTAGCCTTTGGGTTAATGGAGAAATCACAAGGAAAATTAGGAAATATCCTGAGAAAAATGGAAATGAAAACACAACATACCAAAACTTAGAGGATTCCATGAAGGCAGTGCTAAGCAGGAAATTCATAGCAGTAAATGCTTATATTAAAAAAGAAGGACAATATCAAACCAAAGCTAATTTTATACCTTAAAGAACAAAAAAAAGAAAAATGCAAACCCAAAGCTAGCAAAAGGAAAGAAAGAATGAAGATTAGAACAGAAATAAACGAAATAGAGAATTTAAAAAACTAATAGAGAAAATCAGTGAAACCAAGAATTGGTTTTTCAAAAAGATCAACAAAATTGACAAAACTTTAGCTAAAGTGATGGAAAAAAGGGAAAGAACTCAAACAATTAGTATCAGAAATGAAACAGGGGACGTTATAATAGATTTTACATAAACAAGAAGTATTATAAGAGAGTACCATGAACAATTGTACATCAAATTAGATATCTCAGGTGACATGGAAAAATTACTAGAAACACACACACACAAATTAACACCCATCCTCCTCAAACTTTTCCAAAATATTGAAGAGGAGGGAATATTTCCTAACTCATTGTGTGAGATCAGCATTACACTGATACTAAATCCTGACAAAGACACAAGAAAAGAAAACTGCAGACCATTACCCCTGATAAATACTGCTGCTAAAATCCTAAAGAAAGTACTAGCAGACAGAATTGGCTACACATTAAATGGATTATGCACCATGGCCAAGTGGGATATTTTTCTGGAATACAAGGATGGTTCAACGCACAAATATTAATCATCATAATACACCACATTAGCAGAATAAGGGAGAGTGGGGGACCCATCATCATCTCAATCAATGGAGGAAAAAAGCACTGACAAAATTTAACACCTTTTCAGTATTTAAACACTCAACAAACTAGGAATGAAAAGTAACTACCTCAACATAATAAATGACACGTATGAAAAGCCCACAGATAACATCATACTCAATGGTGGAAGACTGAAAGCTTTCTCTCTAAGATCAGGAACAAGACAAGAGTACCTACTTTCCTCACTTCCATTCAACATAATAAATACTGCAAGTCCTAGCCAGAGCAATTAGGCAAGAAAAAGAAACGAAAGGCATCTAAATTAGAAAGGAAGAAGTAAAATTATCTCTGGTTGCAGATGACATGATCTTGTATGGAGAAAACTCTAAAGACTCTACAAAGAAACTATTAAAACTAATAAATTAATTCAGCAAAGTTACAGGATACAAAATTAACACACAAAAATCAATTGCCTTTCTATGCATTAACAATGAAACATCAGAATAAAATTAAGAAAATAATTCCATTTATAATAGCATCAAAACAAAATACTCAGGAACAAACTTAGCTAAGGAGATGAAAAACTTGTACACTGAAAACCAAACATTATTGCTGAATGAAATTAAAGAAGACATCAATAAAGGGAAAGATGTCCCATGCTCATGGATTCAAAGACTTAATGTTAAAATGTCAATACTGGGCTTCCCTGGTGGTGCAGTGGTTGAGAGTCCACCTGCCAATGCAGGGGGCGCGGGTTCATGCCCCGGTCCAGGAAGATCTCACATGCTGCAGAGCGGCTGGGCCCATGAGCCATGGCCGCTGAGCCTGCACATCCGGAGCCTGTGCTCCACAATGGGAGAGGCCACAACAGTGAGAGGCCCGCGTACCGCAAAAAAAAAAAAAAAAAATGTCAATACTACCCAAAGTTATCCACAGTGTCAGTATAATACCTATCAAAATTCCAATAACATTTTTTGCAGAATTAGGAAAATCGATCTTAAAATTCATATGGAATCTCAGGGGACTCCAAATAGTCATAACAATCTCAAACAAAGAAGAACAAAGTTAGAAGTTTCATATTTCTTGATTCCAAAACTTAACTATAAAAGTACAGTAATCAGTGTAACTGTACGGCAAAAGGACATATCTACTTAATTGATATCTTGTATCTGATCATTCAATATCAGAAGGTCGTGGGTATCTAATTTGCTTTGTGCTGTTTTCTGCTAATGTTTTCACACATAATGGTTCATTTCCTATGTGTTTTGAAATTTTGAACTGTGAAATCATATTTGAGTTTAATCTATAAGAATCCTGAAGAGCCTGAGTAAGGAGACAAGCCCCCTTGGGGGACGTGCATTTGCTTTTGCTAGGTGTCCCAGGGTCCTCTCAAACAAGAACCACTTTAATTCCTCAGTCTAGAGTTTCTTAGTCATTCAGGTAGTATAAATTCAAATCCCAAGCCCTCATATGGGATGGCCTCGATTATATTGGGAAAAATTATTTTTTCAACCTGGAGCTTAGGCCATGATAAGCAAGTGCCCTTGTCATTTCTCTTTGCCAGCAGGTGAATTTTTTTCTAGTCCATTCTTTCATTCAGAATATATTCCCTGAGGTCTTGATTGTGAAGGAGTCTCTAAGCTCCAATTCTCCATCCAGCAAGGGTCTAAAGCTTCATCTTTTATCTCCTGTTCAACTGTTGAAATGAAAGCCTTTTGGTTATTAGAATTGACAAATGTTCCCTGGGAAGCCAGTGCTACAGAATGAACTTGCCACACAGGTTTCCAGCTCCTTCTTTGTTTTTGGCCCCTGGAGATTTATCTCATTTTCTTATGATTTCAGCTCTGTGTTTAAAGGATGTTTGTTATATTTTATCTAGCATTCCTAGGAGTTTCGTATGGGGTGGCTCTTTTTGTATGGGGTGGCCCACACGTTACTGCTGTAATAGGAAAAAATGAAGGTTTTTTTTGCCTTAGAATAAGAGAATGAGAACATGGAGGAGACTTAGATCAGGGTCCACTAGTGTAAGATCTTTATCAGACATCTAACTCCCATGTTCACTTCTGTTATTTCTTCTCTGTTTCCCAGGTTGATTTAGTAGTAAACTACTTTAAATGAGATGGGCATGGGTCCTTAAGGACACTGCTACTGGGGGTTGGAGGGTAAGGTAAATGGAAAGTTCATCTTTCTCTGAGTCTAGACCAGAAAAATGAAGAACTCTAAAGACTAGAATGGGGCAGGGTAGATTGTGAGAAGAGGGAAAAAATCAGGCTAACAAGAGGCACAGGGACTCATAAGTTCAAAACATAAATATTCAGATGACAGGGGAGAATTCTTCAGTACCCCTAATTCAGGATATTCTTACCCTGCTTATTTATCAAGTATGTTTATCCAGATGACCTTTAAAGTCATCCTTAGATAAGTAAGATTTGTTTTCTGATCTCATCAGGAAAGAAAACAATTCATAGACAATTGAAATAACTGCCACCCAAGCCACATGTTTATCCATCCCTCTGCCAGGAATGAAACTCAGGATTGATAGGCTTTGTACCTCTGTCCTTTGATCTCTCCTCTGTCCCCACAGCTCTCCTCCACCACCACTGAGGAAATAAGTTCACACTGTGACAGGAGGTGATGAAGAATTTCCCAGAGGACAGAACATTTGTGGACTCTTTGAGTGTCCCTCTCAGGTTTTGTATGGTTTAGTATAACTTTCTCTAAAAGACAGAAGCAAATGCTGGGCATCTCAAAGACAACAGGTCAGCACAGTTTTTCTAAATTCACACAATTAATTTACTTTTGGGAAAACAAAAGGAAAGAAAATCAAGTGAAAATTTCCTTAACCAAGGCTTTAGCAAACTATGGCCCATAGGCCAAATCTGGCTAGCCACTGGCTTTTGTAAATAAAGTTTTATTGGAACACAACCACAACCATTTGTTAATGTGTTATCTATGGCTGCTTCATACTACAAAGGCAGAGTGGCTATGACAGAAACCATGTGACTTGGAAGCCTAAAATATGTACTTTACAGAAACAAGTTTGCTGATCCCCATATAAAATTTCTATTTCAGTCTCCTTGTCTACTCAGAATCCAATGCAACAAGTCAAAGGTAATGAAGACGTCTCAACGGATGTTTCCTCACTAGTTTGCTGGAGACAACCCAGGCTTCGTTTTCTTCCTTGCCTCCACTCTCCTGCCATACCACTTACTATATCTCTTACTATGGTTTTTACATTTCTAAAAGAACACATATAGTATCCCCTTCATTGGATCACTGTGCAAGTTAAAGAAGATAGGATAAAGCACTTCACATAGCACTTGGCACATTGCAAACATTCAGCAAATGGTGGCTATGATTAAAATCCACCCATTCAGCAGATATTTACTGAGTTTGTAATTTGCCCTCTCCCCAAATGTCTATGTTGAATTGCTGACCCCCAGTGCCTCAGAATATGACTTTATTTGGAGATAGGGTCTTTACAGTTAAAATGCAGTCATTAGAGTCAACTCTAATCCAATATGACTGATGTCCTTATAAGAAAGGGAAATTTGGATACAGACATTTACAAAGGGAGGATGAATTGAAGACCCAGGGAGAAGACAGCTGTCTACAAACCAAGGAGAGAGATCTGTGACAGCTCCTTCGCTCACAGCCCTCACAAGGTACCAACCCTGCCAACACCTTAATCTCAGACTTCCAGCCTACAGAACTATGAAACAATAAATTTCTGTTAAGTGCTATGGACTGAATGTCCCCCCAGATTCCTACAGTGAAATCCTAGTCCCCAGAGTGATGGCATTTGGAGGTGGGGCCTTTGGAAGGTAATTAGGTCATGAGAGTAGAGCCTCCATGATGGAATTTCTGTCTTTATAAAGAGATACAAGTGAGTTTTCTTCCTCTCTCTCTCCCTGCCATGTGAGGGCATAGCAAGAAGGTGTCCATCTGCAAACCAGGAAGAGGAGATTGTTTCAAGATGAGGAGTAGAAGGACGTGTGCTCAGCCCCTCTTGTGAGAGCAGTGGAATGACAACTGCTGAACAATCATTGACAGGAAGACACTGGAACTCAACAAAAAAGATACCCCACATCCAAAGACAAAGGAGAAGCCACAGTGAGACTGTAGGAGGGGTGCAATCACAATAAAATCAAATCCCATAACCACTGGGTGGGTGACTCACAAACTGGAGAACAATTATACCACAGAAGTCCACGCACTGGAATGAAGGTTCTGAGCCCCATGTCAGGCTTCCCAACCTGGGGGTCTGGCAATGGGAGGAGGAATTCCCAGAAAATCAGACTTTGAACGCTAGCGGGATTTGACTGAAGGATTTGACAGGACTGAGGGAAACAGAGGCTCCACTCTTGGAGGGAACACACAAAGTAGTGTGCCCATCAGGACCCAGGGAGAAGGAGCAGTGACCCCATAGGAGACTGAACCAGACCTACTTGCTAGTGTTGGAGGACCTCCTGCAGAGGTGGGGGGAGGCTATGGCTCACTGCAGGGACAGGGACACTGGCAGCAGAAGTTCTGGGAAGTACTCCTTGGCATGAGCACTCCTGACATCCACCATTAGCCTCACCAAAGAGCCTGTAGCCTCCAGTGCTGGGTCGCCTTAGGCCAAACAACCAACAGGGAGGGAACTCAGCCCCACCCATCAGAAGATAAGTGGACTAAAGTTTTCCTGAGCTCTGCCCACCAGAGCAACAGTCAGCTCTACCCACCACCAGTCCGACCCATCAGGAATCTTGCACAAGCCTCTTAGATAGCTTCATCCACGAGGACAGACAACAGAAGCAAGAAAAACTACAATCCTGCAGCTTGTGGAACAAAAACCATATTCACAGAAAGATACACAAGAAGAAAAGGCAGAGGACTAGGACTATGTAACAGATGGTAACAAGATAAAACCCCAGAAAAACAACTAAATGAAGAGGAGATAGGCAATCTTCCAGAAAAAGGATTCAGAATAATGATAGTGATGATGATCCAGGACCTTGGAAAAAGAATGGAGGCAAAGATCAAGAAGATACAAGAGCTTTACAGACAAGCAAAAGCTAAGAGAATTCAGCACCATCAAACCAGCTCTACAACAAATGCTAAAGGAACTTCTCTAAGTGGGAAACACAAGAGAAGAAAAGGACCTACAAAAAAAAAACCCCAAAACAATTAAGAAAAGGGTAATAGGAACATACATATCAATAATTACCTCAAATGTGAATGGATTAAAGGCTCCAACCAAAAGACACAGGCTCGCTGAATGGATACAAAAGCAAGACCCATATATATTCTGTCTACAAGAGACCCACTTCAGACCTAGGGACACATACAGAAAGTGAGGGGATGGAAAAAGATATTCCATGCAAATTGAAAACAAAAGGAAGCTGGAATAGCAATACTCATATCAGATAAAATAGACTTTAAAATAAAGAATGTTACAAGAGACAAGGAAGGACATTACATAATGATCAAGGGATCAATCCAAGAAGAAGATATAACAGTTATAAATATATATGCACCCAACAGAGGAGCACCTCAATACATAAGGCAAATGCTAACAGCTATAAAAGAGGAAATCAACAGTAACACAATAATGGTGGGGGACTGTAACACGTCACTTACACAATGGACAGATCATCCAGACAGAAAATTAATAAGGAAACACAGCTTTGAATGACACAATAGACCAAATAGATTTAATTGCTATTTATAGGACATTCCATCTGAAAACAGCAGATTACACTTTCTTCTCGAGTGCACATGGAACATTCTCCAGGATAGATCACATCTTGGGTCACAAATCAAGCCTCAGTAAATTTAAAAAACTGAAATCATTTCAAGCACCTTTTCCACCCACATCTTTTCCACCCACAATGCTATGAGATTAGAAATCAATTACAGGGAAAAAACGTAAAAAACACAAACACATGGATGCGAAACAATACACTACTAAATGACCAAGAGATTGCTGAAGAAATCAAAGAGGAAATCAAAAAATACCTGGAGACAAATGACAATGAAAACACGATGATCCAAAACCTATGGGATGCAGCCAAAGCAGTTTTAAGAGGGAAGTTGATAGCAATACAATCCTACCTCAAGAAACAAGAAAAATCTCAAATAAACAAGCTAACCTTCCACCTAAAAGAACTAGAGAAAGAAGAACAAACAAAACCCAAAGTTAGTAGAAGGAAAGAAATCATAAAGATCAGAGCAGAAATAAATGAAATAGAAACAAAGAAAACAATAGGAAAGATCAATAAAATAAAAGCTTGTTCTTTGAGAAGATAAACAAAATTGATAAACCTTTAGCCAGACCCATCAAGAAAAAGAGGCAGAGGACTCAAATCAATAAAATTAGAAATGAAAAAGAAGTTACAATGGACACCACAGAAATAAAAAGCATCTTAACAGACTACTACAAACAACGCTACGCGAATAAAATGGAAAACCTGGAAGAAACACACAAATTCGTAGAAAGGTATAACCTTCCAAGACTGAACCAGGAAGAAATGGAAAATATGAACAGATCAATCACAAGTAGTGAAATTGAAACTGTGATTAAAAATCTTCCAACAAACACAAGTCCAGGACCAGATGGCTTCACAGGTAAATTCTATCAAACATTTAGAGAAGAACGAACACCTATCCTTCTCAAACTCTTCAAAAATATAGCAGAGGAAGGAACACTCCCAAACTCATTCTATGAGGCCACCATCACCCTGATACCAAAACCAGACAGAGGTACTACAAAAAAAGAATATTACAGACCAATATCACTGATGAATATAAATGCAAAATCCTCAACAAAATAGTAGCAAACTGAATCCAAAAACACATGAAAAGGTTAATACGCCATGATCAAGTGGGATTTATCCCAGGGATGCAAGGATTCTTCAATATAGGCAAATCAACCAATGTGATACACCATATTAACAAATTGAAGAATAAAAACAATATGATCATCTCAATAGATGCAGAAAAAGCGTTTGACAAAATTCAACACACATTTATGACAAAAACTCTCCAGAAAGTGAGCATAGAGGGAACCTACCTCAACATAATAAAGGCCATCTGTAACAAACCCACAGCAAACATCATCTCAATGGTGAAAACTTGAAAGCACTTCTTCTAAGATCAGGAACAAGACAGGGATGTCCACTCTCGCCACTATTATTCCACACACTTTTGGAAGTCCTAGCCATGGCAATCAGAGAAGAAAAAGAAGTAAAAATTGGAAAACAAGTAAAACAGTCACTGTTTGCAGATGACATGACACTATACATAGATAATCCTAAATATGCCACCAGAAAACTACTAGAGCTAATCAATGAATTTGGTAATGTTGCAGGATACAAAATTAATGCACAGAAATCTCTTGCATTCCTACACACTAACAACGAAAGTTCAGAAAGAGAAATTAAGGAAACAATCCCATTCACCATTGCAACAAAAAGAATAAAATACCTAGGAATAAATCTACCTAAGGAAGTGAAAGACCTGTACTCAGAAAACTATGTCATTGATGAAAGAATTCATAGATGACACAAACAGATGGAGAGATATACCATGTTCTTCGATTGGAAGAATCAATATTGTGCAGATGACTATCCTACCCAAAGCAATCTACAGATTCAGTGCAATCCCTATCAAATTACTAATGGCATTTTTTACAGAACTAGAACAAAAAAAATCTTAAAATTTGTATGGAGACACAAAAGACCCCAGATAGCTAAAGCAATCTTGAGGGGAAAAAATGGAGCTGGAGGAATCAGACGCCCTGACTTCAGAGTATACTACAACACTACAGTAATCAAGACAATATGTTACTGACACAAAAACAGAAATACAGATCAATGGAACAGGATAGAAAGCCCAGAGATAAACCCACACACGTTGGTCAACTAATCTATGACAAAGTAGGCAAGGATATACAATGGAGAAAAGACAGTCTCTTCAATAAGTGGTGTTGGGAAAACTGGACACCTACATGTATAAGAATGAAATTAGAACACTCCCTAATACCATAAACAAAAGTAAACTCAAAATGGTTTAAAGACCTAGATGTAAGACTGGGCACTATAAAACTCTTAGAGGAAAACATAAGAGGAACACACTTTGACATAAATCACAGCAAGATCTTCTTTGACCCTCCTCCTAGAGGTAATGGAAATAAAAACAAAAATAAACAAATGGGACCTAATGAAACTTAAAAGCTTTTGCCCAGCAAGGGAAAGTATAAACAAGATAAAAAGACAACCCTCAGAATGGGAGAAAATATTTGCAAAAGAATAAATAGACAAAGGGTTAATCTCCAAAATATATAAGCAGCTCATGCACCTCAATATCAAAAACACAACCTAATCAAAAAATGGGCAGAAGACCTAAAAGGACATTTCTCCAAAGAAGACATACAGATGACCAACAAACACGTGAAAGGATGTTCAACATCACTAATCATTAGAGAAATGCAAATCAAAACTACAATGAGTTATCACCTCACACAAGTTAGAATGGGCATCATCAGAAAATCTACAAACAACAAGTGCTGGAGAGGGTGTGGATAAAAGGGAACCCTCTTGCACTGTTGGTGAGAATATAAATTGATACATCCACTATGGAGAACAGTACGAGGTTCCTTAAAAAACTAAAAATCGAACTACCAGCAATCCCACTACTGGGCATATACCCAGAGAAAACCATAATTCATAAAGACACATGCACCCCAATATTCACTGCAGCACTGTTTACAATAGCCAGGTCATGGAAGCAACCTAAATGCCCATTGACAGACGAATGGATAAAGAAGATGTGGTATATATATACAATGGAATATTACTCAGCCATAGAAAGGAATGAAATTGGGTCATTTGTAGAGATGTGGATGGACCTAGAGACTGTCATACAGAGTGAAGTAAGTCAGAAAGAGAAAAACAAATATCGTATATTAAGGCATATATGTGGAATCTAGAAGAATGGTACTGATGAACCAGTTTACAACACAGAAATAGAGACACAGATGTAGAGAACAAATGTATGGACACCAGGGGGGGGAAGGCAGGGGGTGGTGGTGGGATGAATTGGGAGATTGGGATTGACATACATACACTAATATGTATAAAATAGATAACTAATAAGAACCTGCTGTAGAAAAAAATAAAATGAAGTTAAAAAAAACAAACAAAGAGGAAGAGGGTTCTCACCAGGAATCAAATCAGCAGGCACACTGATTTGGACTTCCCAGACTCCAAAACTATAAGAAACAAATTTCTGTATGTAAAGTACCAAGTCTATGGCATTTTTGGTTGTAGCAGCCTGAACTAAGACATTAGCAGCCTGAACCACCCAGTCTGTGATACTTTGTTACAGCAGCTCTAGCAAACTAGTGCAGATTTCAATATGAAAACAAACAGATAGCTATGGTGAAGTATCAGGAGGTGCTACTCTAGATTAACAACTCATCTCTCTGAAATGACATTTGTGTTGCAACCTGAATAGTTATAAGGTGCAAACTGTATGAAAATCTGGGCAAAACTCATTCCAGCTGGAATAAATAATAAGTGCAAAGGCCCTGGAACAGGAATGAGTTTGCTGGTACTGCTCCTATCTCTCCTAAGCTTTTTCTTACCTTGAACATGGATGTGATACATGTGATGTCTGAAGCTATAAGAGCCGCCTAGGGTTCATGAGGCAGTAGGCATAAGGTCAAATGCTAACATACTAAGGATGGCAGAGGAAAAAAAAAAAAAGAGAGTCTGAGTACTTCATGGAATCATTAAACAGCTGCACCAATAGCACCAACTGCCTACTCAGGTTTTCTTGTTCTGTGAGAAAAATTAATCCTTTTTTAAGGCAGCATTAATCAGTTTTTCCACTACTTGGAGCCATAAATATTCTTAACAGACATAACATTGTACAATGTGGCAAGGATTACTAGACTTTGAAGGTTCTTAATCTGGGGAATGACAAAATTTGATTTAAGTTTTTCAAAGAACATTCTGCGAAATTAAGAATTGTAGAAAATGTAGTCATTGAATTCAGAAATAGATCTTTCAAGCCTTTGTATGCTTCGATAAGCTCAAATTTTATTCTAAATGTAATAGGAAACTACTATAGGAAATGTCAAAGCTTATTTGTATTTTTGGAGGAATACAAAAATACAGAATTTGGTTGCAGAGTTTGGAGATCAGTTAAAAGGCAAAATACACCAGCCAGGAAAAAATATGATGGTGGATTGACAAGGACGATATCAGAAAAGATGCAGAAAATTGGGGAGAAAGAACATTCTGGCTACTGCTAGAAGGAGAGAAACCCGTTAGACAGCTTCCATAGTCATCAGAGTGAAGGATAATGGAGGCTGGTGGTTTTGGGAAACATTTTGGTGGTAGTCTTGAATGGACTTGCTAATGAATTAGATGTGGGATGAAAAGAGGGAGAAACAGGAGTTGCAAAAAACTCTTACATTTTTTGCTGGAGCAACTAGGTAGATGAAGAAGATATTGTTTAGAGAGGTCAGTATAAAATTAAGAGTTCTGTTTTCCCCAGGTTTTAAGTTTCAGATCTTAATTAGACTTCTGAGACAGGATATCAAGTAAGCATTGGATATATAAATGTGTGGTTTGGGGATGCCTTTCAATTTAGATATGTAAGTCTGGATTCATCTACATGCCTGTGTAAGACCAGATATGACCTCCTAGAAAGAGAAAAGAAGACCATCACAAACCACACTCTGGCACTTGTCAGTCATTCAAACACTGATTATGGAAGGAGGAGGAGATTTGGAACTATCATGAGGAAAACTAGAATCGTGTTTAGTGTGGAAGGCAAGAGAAGATGTTTCAGGTAGGAGGCAGGGGTCATCCATTTCACATGCTGACAGGTCAAGAAAGGTAAGAAACGGGCTTCCCTCGTGGTGCAGTGGTTGAGAGTCCGCCTGCAGATACAGGGTACACGGGTTCGTGCCCCGGTCCGGGAAGGTCCCACATGCCGCGGAGCGGCTGGGCCTGTGAGCCATGGCCACTGAGCCTGCGCATCCAGAGCCCGTGTTCCTCAACGGGAGAGGCCACAACAGTGAGAGGCCTGCGTATTGCAAAAAATAAAAATAAAAAAAGAAAGGTAAGAAACAAGGGACATTTGGATTTGGTAAGTTGATAAATCTTGAAACAGTTTCAGTGGATTGATGTGGTCAGAAGCCCCATTCAAGTAGGTTGTAGAAATCATTAACCATAAAAAAAAGAAGACACAGCAACCATAGACAATTATAACGGGAGAGCTGGGAGAAACACCTGTACTTCCCCTGAAGACGATATTCTTTCCACTTGCCTTTTTTTTCTTACTGTTTTTCCCTACTGCTTCCCTTTGTACTATGTGGTCCTCTGGGCTAGTGCCCAAAGCCCAGTGAGGAGTAAGTGGTCTGGGAGCCAGGCATGGTGGTCCCAGGAAGCGGGGAGACATTCTCCCTCCTTCTACTGCTTTTCTCACTGCACACCAGCACTGAAAGTTATTTGATCCTGGTCAAAGAATGTTGAATTTCCTGACTCTATCGTATGTCACATCTTCAGCCTAGCATCATCGTCATTTCGTTCTTTCGTTTAATGTACTTAGTTTCTCAAAAGCAGCAGAGAACGAGTTCTGTTTGTGTCAGTTTATTTTAATGTATAATGAGCGATTCAAATGATTGCACATCACACATTCAAATTTTGTTGAATGTGTCATCATTTAAATGAACACAGGTGCCACGCGCCTGTGTACGCCTGGAAAAACCACCCTCTGTGCTTCACGTGGAAAAAGATGATGTACTTGGCTGTATACAGCTCATATCTTAATTTCTTTTTAATTTTGCTCTTTCTGCACCACTTTATTTTTTCCATCCAATAAAGCACGCTGAACCCTGGGTGTTTTAAGGTAGATATTTAGCCCAAGAGCAAACCTGAAACCACACATGAAGCAGCGAGCCTGCAAATGTGAAGTGTTTTTAACTTTGGGAATGAAAAATTATAAATCTGTGCTCTTCAAAATTAGCAAGGTATGAAACCCTAGAAACAAGGATAAGACATATTAAATTATCCTTTCTGATGATGCTCCTGTGGGGTTGGAATAATGGCACTGCCACTTCTCTCATGTCACTCCTGACAGTTTAGTATCAATCCTCCCAGGCAAACTAACAAAATCAACTCTGGTATGTTTCACTGTAGCATTGACTAGAATGGCATTGTTAATACGACCATGTAATTTCATAATTAAGGTATCTTTTATTTTACAGGCAGGAACAACATCTAGTAAAATGAAAGCACTTGGGGTTTCTTTTACTAGGACCCTGAACTGTTTATATACCCACATCACTAAGTCCCAGTGGAAGCTTAGATGTACAGTGCAATTCATTCTCGCTACCTAACCTGTTACAGTCATTACGAGGGGGTCAGAATTCCTTGTGCCTTACCATAACTGTCAAAGAAATCCTCCACCACTATCACTGTTACACCTGAACACATGTTAAGAATCACCTGAGAAATCAGTGTTCCTCAAAATGAGGTATGTGGACCGCTTTCAGCGGATTCACCTGAAGGGCTTATGGAAAAAGTACTGATAGTTGTTTACCACCTCACTCAGTCAGGATCTCTAAAGGGAGCCCTGGCATCTGCATCTTTAATAGGCCCTCCAAGTGTATGTATGCCCTCTAACACGTAAAAACCATTGAACTCAAATATTTTGTATTAGTCATATTTCACACGTGATAACAATTGTGATTAAGCCATTTCCTGTGTGTGTGTGTGTGTGTGTGTGTG
>NW_021703783.1:34495352-34552271 GCF_005190385.1 Monodon monoceros
GAGAGAGAGAGAGAGAGAGAGAGAGAGAGAGAGAGAAACAGTGGATCCTACTATATCACAATTGGGATGGATGCCTAGATGCCCAGCCAATGCGCTCTTGTTTAGCAATGCTATTCTGCAAAAGTCAGCAATGTATTTAGTGGTCATGGTGCCACCACACCCATCAAAACTGATTTGGCATGGACTGAACAAATTAGGGCCTCTCTCTTAATAATTTAAACTGAGATAGCAAAACTGTAGTAATTAGTGGTAGTCACTGCAAGTGGAGAGTCACTCCAGTGGAAGTGGAGACCCTCAAGGCTGGGAGTTTGGGGACGGTGTGGATGGATGAGCAAACCAAGAGAACCAGACACAGGAAGAAGCAGAGGGCAAACAGATATCCTAGAAGAGGGGAATGAAATACACCTTGGAAAGAAAGAGAAGCAAAGCATGGGCATGAGAGAGAGATGAAAAGAACAGGAATCTTGTTTCCTGAAGGCCTTCTAGCCTTCCAATTCCAAACTCTCATTAGGCTCAGCTGTCCTTCCAGGTCTCAGATTCTGTTTGCTTACTGGTATTCATCGGTTTCTGCTTCTTGCAACCAAATGGCCCCTGGATTAAACAGGGATTCTTTGCTTTTCAATGTTCATGATAAGCTAAGAGTGTTCCTAGTCTACTACCAGGAAATAGGTAAACTGTCCTGGGTTTTTTTTTTTTTAACTGCTCTTTTATACTCATAGACAGAGTACAATTAAACTCACGAAGCAGGGAATTCCCTGGCGGTCCAGTGGTTAGGACTCCGCGCTTCTACTGCTGGGGGCCCAGATTCGATCCCTGGTCAGGGAACTAAGATCCTGCAAGCCACGTGACACAGCCAAAAACCAAAAACCAAACAAACAAACAAAAACTCATAAAGCAGAAATGTCGAATATTTGGGTTGCAAGGTCACTAGCCAGAGTAACTGTGTTAGTGTTCCCTGCATTCCCTTTGAAGGACAAGCTGGCAGGAAAAAGTCTAATTGCCTTCAAGGGTCACCTGTGTGCTTCTAAGCCAACAAATACAGCCATATTCTGAATACCCACAGCTGAGCTTAATGAGAAACAAACCAAAAACAACAACAAAAAAAGCAAACCAAAAAAACCCTGAAATCTTTGCTTAAAAAATAATAAATAGGCACTTCCCTGGTGGCTCAGTGGTTAAGAATCCACCTGCCAATGCAGGGGACACAGGTTTGAGCCCTGGTCCGGGAATATCCCACATGCCATGGAGCAACTAAGCCTGTGCACCACAACTACTGAGCCTGCTCTCTAGAGCCCGTGAGCCACAATGACTGAGCCCGTATGTTACAGCTACTGAAGCCCGCACGCCTAGAGACCATGCTCTGCAACAAGAGGAGCCACCACAATGAGAAGCCTGCGCACCACAACGAAGAGTAGCCCCCACTCGCCACAACTAGAGAAAGCCCATGTGCAGCAATGTAGACACAACACAGCCAAAAAAAAGAAAAAAAAATTTATTTTAAAAAATAATAATAATCATAAACAAAGGGGAAAAGGGCAGAGGCCAAAACCTGGCCTTCTTGCTAACAGAGTGTTAGGAAGCCGGGTCTCCGTCTACTCACTGTGTTCATTAGGCAGAGAAGAATGTTCATTTCCCCTGCAGACAGGTTCCAGCGATTGGAGGGAAAGCTCTGAGAAAAGGATGGCATTCCACGCTCCCCCATCCATCCCCCTTTCACTCCCTTCTCCTCCACTCCTCACTCCACAACCCCTGGCAGCTGTTCCAAGAAAAGAAGCCTGGAGCTGGAGGGGGCTCCCAGGCTGGTCTGTGGAAGAATAGGCTGTGCCAGGTTTTCAGCTGCAATTAATTTTCCAGATAAGCCCTAAACCTCTGAAACGCATTTGAAATTGAAATGCTGATACAGTCGTCAACCACTGCAGTATATGACCACAAATTTTGAGTACAGATAGTTGTTTTTTGGTAATAAGGAAGTAAATATACATTTAATTAGTGTGAGATTTAGGAAATGTGCAGTGTAATAAAACAATATTCTAATTAGGGTTGGGGAAACATCTGAATATGATTTGTGTAGGATTGTCAATGGAGTTTTTATAAAATACGCAGAAATGTGCTCTTACTAAGTAAAAAAAAAACATCTAGTAGAGACAAAGTCTTTATGCCATTGAATATTAGTCCCAGGGACAGCACGAGGTTAGAAACAAATGCTTGGTGGAAGTGGAGTGGTCAGCCCAGGGGAAAAAATTGAACTGGTTTGAAAGTCCTGGCTTGATTGTTAGTGAAAGTCCAGGCTGTCCTTACACCTTAGTTTATTTTCCTGTGAATTTAATGCTCTAAACTTCCTAACTTCCTGTTCAAAAGCCACCATCTGTTCCTGGAAATGCCACTTGTGCCCCTGTGATTATTAAGGATGCATTTCCTAAGAGTCTCTAAGTCCTGCAAAGGAGTTGGGAATCTAAACTGACTCTGGGAAAGAACAGCCCAATGGAATAAAGCATCTGGGTCAGAAAACTTAGATCCTAATCCCGGCCTTGATTGTAATTTTCCCTGTGACCTTGGGAAAGTCAGTTAACACCTCTGTGCTTCAATCTCTTTATCCAAAAACTGAGGATAGCAGGTTTCACCTAGGCAAAGATTTATAGGTCTCAGATAATTCCTATGTTATAATGACTCTGAGTAAAAAGTGATGGGAGATTATGTTAACCTCTTCCTCTCTGTGACATATGCATACACACAGATGTAATAACAACTGGAAAAAAACCAAGGAGTAGTTTCTCAGCTTATTGAATTGGTTTTTGATTATCTTTTAAGGGAAAGATGTAAAGACTTTTTAAAGTCAGGACGCTTAGTATTTAGAAATAGTTTAATTGTAAATCAGAAAATTTTCCCCAGATCTAATAATCCACTGAAAAATGTAAAAATAATTTTGATATCTGCCCAAAGTAAAATCTAGATAATGGGCATTTTTTGGAGCTGCTCTTCTGGAAAAATAGATCTATATATATTTCAAAGTTGTAGATTCAAAAGACCAAGTATAAAGTTTTTTGTGTGATTTTGGGCACGTTGATTAACCCTTTTGTGGCTCTGTTTCTTCATTTGCAAAAACATTGCCTTACCAAGAAAGTGGTGAGGAATAACTTGGCCAAACTTACCTCATTTTTTCTCTTCATTCGGAGATGTTATTATACGGATGTAAAACAGTATCACAGAATTTAATATCTGGTAAAGTTCTTAAAAACCACCTAATCTAAACCCTTCCTTTCGTAGATAAATAAAATGAGGCCCAGAGAGCTTCAATGACATGTCCAAGGACACAGAGGTGGCTAGGTCTTGCCTGTCCCTGTGTGTACTATTTAATAAATGAAGATGTCTGAGCTGTACCCCAGATCTTTTGGGGGTCAATCAGAACCTCTGCTATCCTAGGTGTGATCTTCTTGTGGAATGACAGCAGTACAAGAAGCCAAACAAAACCACTCAAGAGCATTTAAAGTCTCTGTGTTGTGACATTCCACTGGTCCAGCCCGGCATCAATGAGACAAGAAATAGGCTCTCCCTGCCCCTGTGGGAGGCACTGCACAGTCACAAAGCAAGGGCATGGATGTCTTGTAATTCTGTAACAAGGGAGGGAATGAAGAATTGGAGAATAATCCAATCACTAAAGCTGAATATCTGAAAACGTGCCACGCTACACAAATAATGATGGCCTGCCTTGTCATCCAGGCAAGTAAGCAATAATTCTATTCTTCCAAATAACAATTTCCTTAGGGGTGCTTGCAGAGAAACGGGCACATATTAACAGGCCTACAGTTGGGTTTTCACCTTAAGAAGTAGGTGGTGGATCACATTTTACAGCAAAAGCAAGGTTTGGCTTTTACTTTTCCTTTGAATAATTTTAATGTTAAGTCCTTCTTAATATGCATTGTACCATCTTATCCGTTAGAAAAACTTCTCAAGGGCAGACTTGTCATAGATCTGCTGTGTAGAACAAAGCAGCAATTTATGCATCTGTTTTACTTCATTGCCTAGGGCAGTGGTTCATTACATCTGGCTCTCAGAGAGTAGAGCCTATGCACTGGTGTTTTTTTAAAAGCACCTCCAGGTGAGTCAAAAGTGCAGCTATGGTTGAGAACCATTGGCTGGGGCCTTTGACCCATGATTGATTAAAAATACGACAAAGAAGTTGTACCACACACTAAATCTCCCTTTGCCAGAAGAAGCTACAAAGCCAGTCTGGAAGAAGATAATTTGTAAAATTTCCTCTGGGGTCAACTCAGACCATCAGCGGCAGCATCACCTGGGAACTTGTGAGACATGCAGACTCTCAGGCCTCTCCACAGGCCTACTAAATCAGGAAATTATAGTTTAAAAGATCCCCAGGTGATTCATATTCACATTAAAGTCTGAGAAGCACTGCTGAAAATCTTAAATCCTAATTAGGCAAGACAGTCTCCCCTTAGAACAATTTCTTCTTATCAGGTTCTTGAAATTCAAGTCCAGGATTCATCATCAAGAATGTTACAGGTGAATGAATTGCTCTAGTGAGATATGTATGTAATATAGCATACTGTAATGTAATGTGTGATAATTAATATAATATAATAAAATGTAATATAATTTCTCTTCCTTTCCAAATAAATTTATTTGCAGAGGAGGAAACCCTAAATTGTGTTAGGAATAGAAGGACTCTACAACTACCCAGCACAGTAGTATTTTATTGCCATTTTATTTCATTGTGGTGGAGATAAAATAGATAAGATCTGGTCCTTGTCTTCTGGCTGCTTATTCTAGTAAGGGATGCTGACAAGTAAACAACTAACCAGAACTTAATGTGGTCTAAAATTCTAAACTAAATGGAGTCTGATCCCCTGGGTTAAAATTCTGTTCCTAGCTGAGCAATTTTAGGCAAAGGTACCAAACTTTTCTGAGTCTCAATTTTCTTATCTATGAAATAAAAAAAATAAAATTCTAAACTAGAAATAGAGCAATATGTTTAGGACAGTGACTCTCAAATGTTAATGGACATTAGAATCACTTGGAAGGCTTGTTTAACCACAGATTGCCCCAACCTCAGAGTTTTCCAGTAAGTCTGTGGTGTGACCTGAGAATTTCCATATCTAACAAGTTTTCTGCTGGTCAAGGACCACACTTTGAGAACCACTGGGTTATAGAAACAGAGCCAAAAGAACAGAATGCTAGGCTTCAGATAGGTGGCAAAGGATGAGCTAAATATTGACAGAGAAGGGAAAGAAGGGCATTCCTGGTTGGGACAATAATCAGAGTGGAGCATATCTGAGGATCTGTGGGAAGTCTGCTATGATTGGAGCTCAGTATACGTGAAATGAGGAAGAGGTAAGACTGGAAAGATGGGTAGGGCCCATTCGTGGAGGGTCTAAGACAGCAGCAAAGGAGTTTAAAGTTTATTCTGTGGACACTGAGGAGTGATGGAAGGTGTTTGAGGATAAAAAATTTTGCATTTAAAAAAGACGTGGTCCAAATTTTTCTCTAGGATAGTAGTTTGGGTAGTAGTGAAGAGGGTGGACTGGAGAGACAAGAGTATGGAAATCAGGAGAGCAGGAGAGAGGCTAATCCCAATGATGAAGGAGAATGATCCACAAATAGGGCTGCTACCAGAACAGCCGGTAACCTCCATACTTCTGGGAAGCACTAGGAGAGCCCATATGGCACAGTGACAGAAAAGAAGGAGGGTCATTCATTCAACATGTATATATTGAGCTCCTATTATATTCCAAGCACTGTACTAGGGACAGAGGAAACAGTGATGAAGGAGACAGACAATGTTCTTACCCTCATGGAGCTCTTGGACTAGCAGGGAAAACAAGACAAGGCAATAGCACCAGCAAAGAAGAAGAGAAACTATGGAACAATGTGTGTGATGTCAGAGCTGGGGATGGGGTTGGGTTCCTCACCCAGATTGGAGAGTGAAGGAAGGTTTCTGGAGAAAGAATATTTAAGCCTAAATTCCTCAATGGCCAAAATGCCTATCAGGGCCTAAAAGACCCTGAATGATCTGGGCCCTCCCTTTATTTTCAACTTATTATAAGTCATTGTTTCTCTTACTCTTTGTGCTCTGGAACTGGACCTCTATCAATTCTTTTCAGCTTCAGGACCGTTGTACATGCTTTTCTCTTGGCTTGGAATTTTATCATCTCTCTTACCTCAGGAATTGTTACTCATCCTATGAGGTTCAGCTTAAATATCACTTCCACAAAGGTTTCTCTGTGCCCTCAAGATTAGATCAATACCCATTTTATTCTCTGGAATCTTCCTATATTTCAGCTCCCTAACATTATCACACTAGTAATTAATTCATTATTTGAGAATAATTTGCTTCATGTCTGTATCCCCTATTAGATTATAAGGTCTGTGGGACACTTGTGTCTTCTCCATACCTATTCTCTGAGTTCTTAACACAGTTTCTGGAACATAATAAGTACTCAGTATTTCACTTTATAAATGAAAACCAAGAACTAAAAGATAAAATGGAATAGCTAGGCAAAGGGAATGAGAAGGCAAGGAAGAGCAGGTATGGAGGCCCTGAAGAAGAACAGACACTACTCAATAAAGGAGCTGCAATAAAGGAGAACAGTGGGGTTGGGTTCTAGGCAGAGAGAGGTAAGAGATGGGGCTGAAGGGGCAGTCAATGGGAAAACACTGAAGGATATAAAACCAGGTAATCTTGCACCAGATTTTCTCCAGGTCTGGTGGGAGGGAGTGAATAATGATATCATTGGGAGGATTTTCCAGGAGTCCAGGTGCTAGTAACCTTGGGTAAGGAGGTAGCAGTGTGAAGGGAAAGATAAGGACACTTGAGCAAGACATTTAGGAGATGGTGCTGATAGAACCTGGTGGTGGATTGAATGTGTGGATAAAGGAGAAAAAAGGTGATCACAGTTGATATGGAGGTTTTTGGTTTGTAGGATGATTTACTAAGATGGGAACAATGAACCTTCTGGGTGATGGAGAGCTCCTCTTAGCAATGACACAGAGCCCTAACTAGGAGCATAGACACATAGATGATAAGAGGCTGAGATTCAGGCAAACATAGAGTTACAGAACTTAGAGGTCACCTGAGGGACCTTAGAGACCATTCCAGAAAAAAACAGTTCTGCTGCTAAAAATGTTTGATCACCACTGTGCTGTGTCATGGTGCCAGTGCCCTACACCTGGTAGACTGACAGGTGATATACAATCCCAATTTGCTTAGTGAAGTATACTAGTGTGATTATGGATTTCTTCTCTATATGCAGAGGTGGAAATATTTCTTCTAACTCAGAGGTTGGCAAAATTTTCCTATCAAGGGCCAAATCTGACACATTTTATACTTTGCAAATGATACAGTCTCTGTTGCAGCTCTTCAGCTCTGCCATTGTACCTCAAAAGCAGCCATAGACAATGTATAAAAAAATGAACGTGGCTGTGTTTCAATATGAGTTTATTTGTGGATGCAGAATTTTGAATTTTACATAATTTTCATATATCACAAAAAAATCCTCCTTTTGAGTTTTTCAACTATTTAAAAATACAAAACTATTCTTAGCTCACAGGGTATACAACTACAGTATTTGTCCCATGAGCTGAGGTTCATGGACTTCTATTCTAAATGAAGGACTTTTCTACAGAGACACAGAGTCACAAAGTATAGGTAAAGGACAGCAAGCTTTAATGCCATGTCCTGATCTCATGTAATCCAATGGGGCAAAGGGGAAAAGATTCCTCGCCAAGAAGAGGATTTAAAGTTTCTCATGATTCCAGGCAGTTGTGAGTTGCTGAAAGCAGAGAAGGGAAGGGGTAACCATTCTATACCGTCTGTTTGGGAGCAGCAGATCTCAGTGGCCCTAAAAGGGAGTGCCTCAGGCTGCCAGGTGCAGTTCTGACTTGTATTCTTTTTCTCACTCAGAACCCAGGTACATCAAGTGAACCAGGCATAGTAACTCACCAATTCTTTTAAGATAGAAGGCTAAATACCAATCACATTCTTAGTTTTCAAGTATAGCATTGGTACCTAAATTCAAACCTTTGTATTATCATCAAGTTGGGTAAGCTTATTAAAGACCTACAGACTTCAGTGACTTCAGGGACGATACAAAGATTAAAGAAAAGTAATGTCATTACAAAATTACATTTGCTTAAAGAAATTTGAGTTATCTCTAAACTGAGCTCCCTGAATCTCTTAGCAGAACTGTCAAACTCAAAAGATTGTCCACAGGGCTTCCCTGGTGGAGCAGTGGTTGAGAGTCTGCCTGCCGATGCAGGGGGCGCAGGTTCATGCCCCGGTCCGGGAGGATCCCACGTGCCGCAGAGCGGCTGGGCCCGTGAGCCATGGCCGCTGAGCCTGCGCGTCCCGAGCCTGTGCTCCGCAACGGGAGAGGCCACAACAGTGAGGCCCGCGTACCGCAAAAAAAAAAAAAAAAAAAAAAAGATTGTCCACAGACTAAGAATATGTAATCACCAGAGCTGGATATACATATTATCATATATGATCATCAATGCTCTTTTTATATATAAATTATAATTGTATGTATATAATTGTCTACACCAAAGTGTTTTAACTTCTGGACTATGAACTACTTGAGGCTATGGATCTTATTCATCTCTGAATTATCAGTATCTACCATAATTACTATCACATAGATGATGCCTAATAAATGTTGGTTGAATAATATTATGACCATAAAAAGGTCATAATATTATTAAAATTGTTAGTAGAGGAAAAAAGTAATATATGCTTTTGTTCCAAATTACAAAATCTTATCTTAAAATAGACACTGAGGAATACTTTGTGAATGCATCTCTCTATAAGAGTACTCTGGAGATTAAGGAAGTCTGTGATAAAATAAAGACATAGAACGTCTTGCTTCTTTACCAGAGGACCAAGTGGGATTTTACTCATTAAGTGCCCCTGGGGAAACACTGCTGGTTCTGCTTACCGAACAGTCATTCCCACCCCCACCCCTTCTCTCTTGCCATCTTTCACAGCACAGCCTGAAAAATGTAAAAACTCACTTTCTCAGTATCATCTGTAGCAAAGAAGGCCATATGACCATGTTGTGGCCAATGAGCTGTAACCTGAAGTCTCCCAGGTGTTCCTGAGAAATATGTGCATTCCTGATAGAGTCTGATAACTGGCACTAACTTTTCCTCTTCTTCCTGCTTTGAATGTGGGGCAGTGGGAACTTATTTGCAGCCATGAGTTTAAGGTTAGAAGATTGTCAACACATATTCTGATATCACTGAGCTGCTGAACCAAAGCCTGAATCTTTCTACCTCCAGGCTTCCTATGTTAGAAAAAGTAACCAAATTTATTAAACCACTGATGGTTAATATTTTTTTCTTGCAAATGAACATACTCCTAACTGATGCAAAGCCTATTTTGCAAAAAAAATCCTCTTAAGCACCAATTAAGTAATCTCCAGATGTTACAACACCGTCACTAAATAGTTTTATTACTTTCTATTTAACTGAAGATTATTTGGAGGTCCTTTTTAAACGTCTGGCCCCCCAGGTCTATAGCTATTTAAACCCTGCCATTTACTGTTATTTTGTTTGTTTTTGGCACCCCTTTGCACTTACTCTGAACACTAGACTCTCAAGAAAATCTTAGTTTTTCCTACTCAACAACCTGAAACACAAATACATTAATATTCTATAATTTGTTTCCCTCTTAAATGATGTGAATTTAACCTTATTTATTCAATTTATTTATGACATGTTTCCACAAAAGATATGAGTACTTATTTTTTCAAAATATTCAATATTTATACAGGAGGGTGACATCAGTAAGATGGCCGGATAGTAAGCTCTATACTCTCAATCTCCCACAAAAACACCAAATAAACAACAACTTACAAACCAAAGCAGCTTTGCAAGAATTCTAGAAATCAGTTAAAAAGTTGCAACAAGCAAATGCCTAACCAAGAAAAAGTCACACTCCAAAGGGCAGGAAATTTCATGGCATTTCTGCTCACTCTTGCCCCACCTCCTCCCCAGTGCACTGAGGTGTGGTTGGAACGAAGGTAACCAATTCCTGGTTCCTCCCTTGGGGCAGCAAGGAAAGAGTGGAACTTGCTTGCAATGTTCTGGCTTGTCTGGGGGATGCCTGGAGCTCTGTTTTCTGCCTCATATTACTTGGGGCACAGGCGGGAATGGTGGCTTAATTTGGACGTCAGGTTGGAGGCCTCTGGAAGCAGTGGGGGACACTGGGACATAAAAGCTGCAGGAAGACTGCAGAACTGTGGACTCAACTAATATCGTAAATGAAAGAAGGGATATTACAATAAATTTTACAGAAATAAAAAGTATTATAAGAGTTTTACGTACACCAACAAATTGGATATCCCAGGTGAAACTGACAAATTCTTAGACACACAAAACCTACCAAGACTGAATCATGAAGAAATGGAAAATCTGAACACTCAAAACTAGTTAGGAGATTGAATCAGTAATCAAAACACTTCCAAAAAAGAAAAGCCCAGGCCCAGAAGAATTCACTTGTGACATCTACCAAGCATTTAAAGAAGAATTTACACAAATTCTCCCCAAACTCTTCCTAAAACTTGAAGAGGAGTGAACACTTCCACACTTATTTTATGATGCCAGCATTACATTGATAGCAAATCCTAACAAAGACACTATGAGAAAAGTAAGTTGCAGACCAATATCTCTTATGAATAGTGTTGCTAAAATCCTCAAGAAAATATCAGCAGACAGAATTTAACAGCAAAATTTTAAGCCTTATACACTATGACCAAGTGGGATTTATACCTGGAATGCAAGAATGGCTCAACATACAAATATTGATCAACTTAATATACCACATTAACAGAATAAAGGGGGGATGAACACATGATCATCTCAATTAATGTAGAAAAAGCATTTGACAAAATTTAACACCTTTTTGGGATATAAAGATGTAACAAACTAGGAATAAAAGGTAACATAATAAATGCCATATATGAAAAGCCCACATCTAACATACTTATTGGTGAAAGACTGAGAGCTTCCCCTCTAAGATCTGAAACAAGAAAAGAGTGTTTACTTTTATCATTTTCATTCAACATAGTACTGGAAGTTCTTAGCCAGAGCAATTAGGCAAGAAAGAGAAATTAAAAGCATCCAAATTGAAAAGATAGAAGTGAAATTATCTCTGTTCACAAATAATATAATTTTATATGTAGAAAACCATACAGATTATGCACACATGCACACACACACATACACACACACAAACTTGTTAAAACTAATAATGAATTTAGCAAAGTCACAGGATATAAAATCAACATGCAAAAATCAGTTGTGTGTCTATGCACCAAAAATGAACAATTTAAAGAGGGAATTAAGAAAATAATTCTATTTATGATGGTATTAAAAAGAATAAAATCCTTAGGAATAAATTTAACCAAGCAGGCAAAAGACTTGTACAATAAAAACTATAAAATGTTGCTGAAAGAAATTACAGGAGACACTGATAAATGGAAGACATACTCATGACTTGGAATACATATTGTAAATATGTCATACTATCCAAAGGGATCTATAAATTCAATAAAATCACTATTAAAATCCCAATAACATTTGTGCACAAATAGAAAATTCAATCCTAAAATTCAAATAGAAGGGGGACCTTCAAGATGGCAGAGGAGTAAGACATGGTGATCACCTTCTTCCCCACAAATACATCAAAAATACATCTACAGGGCTTCCCTGGTGGCGCAGTGTCTGAGAGTCCACCTGCCGATGCAGGGGACACGGGTTCCTGCCCTAGTCCAGGAAGATCCCACATGCCGTGGAGCAGCTGGGTCCATGAGCCGTAGCCGCTGAGCCTGTGCGTCCGGAGCCTGTGCTCCACAACGGGAGAGGCCGCAACGATGAGAGGCCCGTGTACCACAAATAAATAAATAAAAACATCTACAAGTGGAACAACTCCTACAGAACACCTACTGAACGCTGGCAGAAGACCTCAGACTTCCCAAAAGGCAAGAAAATCCCCACTTACTTGGGTAGAGCAAAAGAAAAAAGAAAAAAACAGAGACAAAAGAATAGGGACGGACCTGCACCTCTGGGAGGCAGCTGTGAAGGAGGAAAAGTTTCCACACACTAGGAAGACCCTTCACTGGTAGAGACAGGGGGTGCAGGTGGGAAGCTTCAGAGCCACGGAGGAGAGTGCAGCAACAGGGGTACAGAGGGCAAAGCAGAGAGATTCCTGCACAGAGAATCACTGCTGACCAGCACTCACCAGCCTGAGAGGCTTCTCTGCTAACCTGCGGGGTGGGTGGGGGCTGGGAGCAGAGGCTCAGGCTTCGGAGGTTGGATCCCAGGGAGAGGACTGGGGTTGGCTGCGTGAACACAGCCTGAAGGGGGCTAGTGTGCCACAGCTAGCAGGGAGGGAGTCCGAGAAAAAGTTTGGACTTGCCTAAGGGGCAAGAGACCATTGGGGTGCGCGAGGAGAGGGGATTAAGAGCACCGCCTAAATGAGCTCCAGAGATGGGTGCGAGCCACGGCTATCAGCACGGACACCAGAGACAGGCATGAGACGCTAAGTCTGCTGCTGCAGCCACCAAGAAGCCTGTGTGCGAGCACAGGTCACTATCCACACCTCCCCTCCCTAGAAGGCTGTGCAGCCCGTCACTGCCAGGGTCCTGTGATCCGGGGACAACTTCCAAGGGAGAACACATGGCGCGCCTCAGGCTGTTGCAACATCATGCCGGCCTCTGCCACTGCAGGCTCACTCCGTCATTCCATACCACTCCCTACGCCCCCTGGCCTGAGTAAGCCAGAGCCCCCAAATCAGGCATTCCTTTAACCATCTCCTGTCTGGGCGGGGAACAGACGCCCTCAGGCGACATACACACAGAGGCCAAAATTTAAATTTGGGGCCAAATCCAAAGCTGAACACCAGGAGCTGTACAAACAAAGAAGAGAAAGGGAAATTTCTCCCAACAGCCTCAAGAGCAGCGATTAAATCTCCACAGTCAACTTGATGTACGCTGCATTGCTGGAAAACCTGAATAGACAATGAATCATCCCAAAATTGAGGCAGTGGACTTTGGGAGCAACTGTAAACTTGGGGTTTGCTTTCTGCATCTAATTTTGTTCTGGTTTTATGTTTATCTTAGTTTAGTATTTAGAGCTAATTAACACTGCTAGATTTGTTTATTGATTTCGTTGCTCTCTTCCATTTTAATATATATATTTTTTTCCCTTTTTCTCTTTTTCTGAGTGTGTTTGTGTATGCTTCGTTGTGTGATTTTGTCTGTACAGCTTTGCTTTTACTACTTGTCCTAGGGTTCTGTTTGTCAGGTTTTTTTTGTTTGTTTGTTTTTAGTATAGATTTCAGTGCTTGTTATCATTGGTGGATTGGTTTCTTGGTTTGGTTGCTGTCTTCTTTCTTGTTTTACCTTTTTAAATTTTAATAATATTTTTTATTTTAATAACTTTGTTTTATTTATCTTTCCCCCCCCCCCCCCACTTTTCTTCTGAGCTGTGTGGCTGACAGGGTCTTGGTGCATGGCCGGGTATCAGAACTGAGCCTCTGAGATGGGACAGCTGAGTTCAGGACATTGGTGCACCAGAGACCTCCCAGGCCCATGTAATGTCAAATGGCAAAAGCTCATGAAGAGATCTCCATCTCAACGGTAAGAGCAAGCCCCACTCAACGACCAGCAAGCTACAGTGCGGGACACCCTATGCCAAACAACTAGCAAAACAAGAACACAACCCCATCCATTATCAGAGAGCCTGCCTAAAATCATAATAAGTTCACAGCCACCCCAAAATGCACACCCGGACTCGGTCCAGCCCACCAGAAAGACAAGATCCAGCCTCATCCACCAGAACACAACACCAGTGCCCTTAACCAGGAAGCGTATATAACCCACCGAACCAACCTTACCCACTGGGGGCAGACACGAAAAACAACATGAATTACGAACCTGCAGCCTGCAAAAAGGAGACCCTAAACACAGTAAGGTAAGCAAAATGAGAAAACAGAGAAATACACAGCAGATAAAGGAGAAAGGTAAAAACCCACCAGACCAAACAAATGAAGAGGAAATACGCAGTCTACCTGAAAAGGAATTGAGAATAATGGTAGTGAAGATGATCCAAAATCTTGGAAATAGAATGGAGAAAATACAGGAAACATTTAACAAGGACATAGAAGAACTAAAGAGCAAACAAACAATGATGAACAACACAATAAATGAAATTTAAAATCTGCTAGAAGGAATTAATAGCAGAATAACTGAGGCAGAAGAACGGATAAGTGACCTGGAAGATAAAATAGTGGAAATAACTACTGAAGAGCAGAATAAAGAAAAAAGAATGAATAGAATTCAGGACTGTCTCAGAGGCCCTTGGAAAATCAAACCACCACCATTCGAATTATAGGGGTCCCAGAAGAAGAAGAGAAAAAGAAAGGGACTGAGAAAATATTTGAAGAGATTATAGTTGAAAACTTCCCTAATGTGGGAAAGGAAATAATCAGTCAGGTCCAGGAAGCACAGAGTCCCATACAGGATAAATCCAAGGAGAAACACGCCAAGACACACATTAATCAAACAATCTAAAATTAATACAGAGAAAAAATATTAAAAACAGCAAGGGAAAAGCAACAAATAACATACAAGGGAATCCCCATAAGGTTAACAGCTGATCTTTCAGGAGAAACTCTGCAAGCCACAAGGGAGTGGCAGGATATATTTAAAGTGATGAAAGGGAAAAACCTACAACCAAGATTACTTTACCCAGCAAGGATCTCATTCAGATTCGACATAGAAATTAAAACCTTTACAGACAAGGAAAAGCTAAGAGAACTCAGCACCACTAAACCAGCTTTACAACAAATGCTAAAGGAACTTCTCTAGGCAGGAAACACAAGAGAAGGAAAAGACCTACAAAAACAAACCCAAAACGATTAAGAAGATGGTAATAGGAACATACATAACGATAACTACCTTAAAGGTAAATGGATTAAATGCTCCCACCAAAAGACATAGATTGGCTGAATGGATACAAAAACAAGACCTGTATATATGCTGTCTACAAGAGACCTACTTCAGACCTAGGGACACATACGGACTGAAAGTGAGGAGATGGAAAAAGATATTCCATGCAAATGGAAATCAAAAGAAAGCTGGAGTAGCAATTCTCATATCAGACAAAATAGACTTTAAAATAAAGACTATTACAAGAAACAAACAAGGACACCACATAATGATCAAGGGATCAATCCAAGAAGAAGATATAACAATTTTAAATATTTATGCACCCAACATAGGAGCTCCTCAATACCTAAGGCAAATGCTAACAGCTAGAAAATGGGAAATCAACAGTAATGCAATACTAGTAGGGGACTTTAACACCCCATTTTCACCAATGGCCAGTTCATCCAAAATGAAAATAAATAAGGAAACACAAGCTTTAAATGATATATTTAACAAGATGGACTTAATAGATATTTATAGGACATTCCATCCAAAAACAACAGAATACACTTCCTTCTCAAGTGCTAATGGAACATTCTCCAGGATAGACCATATCTTGGGTCACAAATCAAGCCTTAGTAAATTTAAGGAATTTGAAATTGTATCCAGTATCTTTACTGAACACAGCACTATGAGACTAGATATCAATTACAGGAAAAAGCTGGTAAAAAATACAAACACATGGAGGCCTAACAATACACTACTAAATAACCAAGACATCACTGAAGGAAGCAGAGGAAATCAAAAAATACCTGGAAACAAATGACAATGAAAATACGATGACCGAAAACCTATGGGATGCAGCAAAAGCAGATTTAAGAGGGAAGCTGATAGCAATACATTCCTACCTCAAGAAACATGAAACATCTCAAATAAACAACCTAATCTTACACCAAAAGCAATTAGACAAAGAAGAACAAGAAAAACCCAAAGTTAGCAGAAGGAAAGAAATCATAAAGATCAGATCAGAAATAAATGAAAAAGAAATGAAGGAAATGATAGCAAAGATCAATAAAACTAAAAGCTGGTTCCTTGAGAAGATAAACTAAATTGATAAACCATGAGCCAGACTCATCAAGAAAAAAAGGGAGAAGACTCAAATCAAAAGAATTAGAAATCAAAAAGGAGAAGTAACAACTGACACTGCAGAAATATAAAGGATCATGAGAGATTACTACAAGCAACTCTATGCCAATGAAATGGACAACCTGGAAGAAATGGACAAATTCTTAGAAAAGCAGAGTTTTCAAAGACTGAATCAGGAAGAAACAGAAAATATGAACAAACCAATCACAAGCACTGAAATTGAAACTGTGATTAAAAATCTTCCAACAAACAAAAGCCCAGGACCAGATGGCTTCACAGGCAAATTCTATCAAACTTTTAGAGAAGAGCTAACAGCTATCCTTCTCAAACTCTTCCAAAATATAGCAGAGGGAGGAACACTTTCAAACTCATTCTACAAGGTCACTATCACCCTCACACCAAAACCATGCAAAGATGTCACAAAAAAAGAAAACTACAGGCCAATATCACTGATGAATATAGATGCAAAAATCCTCAACAAAATACTACCAAACAGAATCTAACAGCACATTGAAAGGATCATACACTATGATCAAGTGGGCTTTATCCCTGGAATGCAAGGATTCTTCAATATACACAATTCAATCAATTTGATACACCACATTAACAAATTGAAGGAGAAAAACCATATGATCATCTCAATAAATTCAGAAAAAGCTTTTGACAAAATTCAATACCATTTATGATAAAAAATCCTCCAGAAAGTGGACATAGAGGGAACTTACCTCAACATAATAAAAGTCATATATGACAAACCCACAGCAAACATAGTTCTCAGTGGTGATAACCTGAAACCATTTCTACTAGGATCAGGAACAACACAAGATTGCCCACTCTCACCACTATTATTCAACATAGTTTTGGAAATTCTAGCCACAGCAATTAGAGAAGAAAAAGAAATAAAAGAAATCTAAATCAGAAAAGAAGAAGTAAAACTGACACTGTTTACAGATAACATGATAGTATACATAGAGAATCCTAAAGATGCTACCAGAAAACTACTAGAGCTAATCACTGAATTTGGTAAAGTAGCAGGATACAAAATTAATGCACAGAAATCTCTTGTATTCTTACACACTAATGATGAAAAATCTGAAAGAGAAATTAAGGAAACACTCCCATTTACCATTGCAACATAAAGAATAAAATACCTAGGAACAAACCTACCTAAGGAGACAAAAGACCAATAGGCAGAAAACTATAAGACAATGATGAAGAAATTAAAGATGATACAAACAGGTGGAGAGATATACCCTGTTCTTGGATTGGAAGAATCAACATTGTGAAAATGACTATACTACCCAAAGCAATCTACAGATTGAATGCAATCCCTATCAAACTAACACTTGCATTTTTCACAGAACTAGAACAAAAAATTTCACAATTTGTATGGAAACACAAAAGACCCCTAATAGCCAAAGCAATTTTTTTTTTTTAGAGTGTTGCTCATTTTGACAGGGACTTCAGATTTATTTTTTTTATATGTTGGGGGTAGGAGTTTATTAATTAATTAATTTATTTTTGCTGTGTTGCATTTTGGTTTCTGTACAAGGGCTTTCTCTAGTTGTGGCAAGTGGGGGCCACTCTTCATCGCGTCGCGTGGGCCTCTCACTATCGTGGCCTCTCTTGTTGCGGAGCACAGGCTCCAGACGCACAGGCTCAGTAGTTGTGGCTCATGGGCCTAGTTGCTCTGCGGCATGTGGGATCTTCCCACACCAGGGCTCGAACCCGTGTCCCCTGCATTAGCAGGCAGACTCCCAACCACTGTGCCACCAGGGAAGCCCTAAAGCAATCATGAGAAAGAAAAATGGAGCTGGAGGAATCAGGCTCCCGGACTTCAGACTATATTACAAAGCTACAGTAATCAACACAGTATGGTACTGGCACAAAAACAGAAAGATAGATCAATGGAACAGGATAGAAAGCCCAGATAAGCCCATGCACATATGGTCACCTTATCTTTGATAAAGGAGGCAAGAATATACAATGGAGAAAAGACAGGCTCTTCAATAAGTGGTGTTGGGAAAACTGGACAGGTACATGTAAAAGAATGAAATTAGAACACTCTCTAACACCATACACAAAAATAAAATCAAAATGGATTGAAGACCTAAGTGTTAGGCCAGAGACTATAAAACTTCTAGAGGAAAACATAGGCAGAACACTCTGTGACATAAATCACAGCAAGATCCTTTTTCACCCACCTCCTAGAGAAATGGAAATAAAAACAAAAATAAACAAATGGGACCTCATGAAACTTCAAAGCTTTTGCACAGCAAAGGAAAACATAAACAAGAGGAAAAGACAACCCTCAGAATGGGAGAAAATATTTGTAAATGAAGCAACTGACAAAGGATTAATCTCCAAAATTTACAAGCAGCTCATGCAGCTCAATATCAAAAAAACAAATAACCCAATCCAAAAATGGGCAGAAGACCTAAATAGACATTTCTTCAAAGAAGATATACAGATTGCCAACAGACACATGAAAGGATGCTCAACACCACTAATCATTAGAGAAATGCAAATCAAAACTACAATGAGTTATCACCTCACATCAGTCAGAATGGCCATCATCAAAAAATCTACGAACAATAAATGCTGGAGAGCGTGTGGAGAAAAGGGAACCCCCTTGCACTGTTTGTGGGAATGTAAATTGATAGAGCCACTACGGAAAACAGTATGGAGGTTCCTTAAAAAACAAAAAAGGAACTACCATACGACCCAGCAATCCCACTACTGGGCATATACCCTGAGAAAACCATAATTCAAAAACAGTCATGTACCACAATATTCACTGCAGCACTATTTACAATAGCCAGGACATGGAAGCAACCTAAGTGTCCATCAACAGATGATTGGATATGGAAGATGTGGCACATATATACAATGGAATATTACTCAGCCTTAAAAAGAAATGAAATTGAGTTTGTAGTGAGGTGGATGGAGCTAGAGTCTGTCATACAGAGTGAAGTAAGTCAGAAAGAGAAGAACAAACACCGTATGTTAAGACATATATATGGAATCCAAAAAAAAAAAATTTCTGAAGAACCTAGGGGCAGGACAGGAATAAAGACGCTGACATAGAGAATGGACATGAAGACACGGGGAGGGGGAAGGATAAGCTGTGACAAAATGAGAGAGTGGTGTGGACATATTTACACTACCAAATGTAAAATAGATAGCTAGTGGGAAGCAGCCGCATAGCACAGGGAGATCAGCTCCGTGCTTTGTGTCCACCTAGAGAGGTGGGATAGGGAGGGTGGGAGGGGGATGCAAGAGGGAGGAGATACGGGGATGTATGTGTATGTTTAGCTGATTCACTTTGGTATAAGGCAGAAACTAACACACCACTGTAAAGCATTTATACTCCAATAAAGATGTTTAAAAAAATTCAAATAGAATCTCAAGGGGCTCCAAATAGTCAAAACAGACTTGAGAAAAAATAGTAAAGTTGGATGTTTCATACTTCTTGATATCAAAACTTACTACAAAAGTACAGCAATTACAGTACTGTGGTATGGCATAAAAACCTGTCCTATAGGACAATGCACTAGAATAGAGAGCCCAGAAATAAGCCCTCTAATATATAGTTAAATGATTTTTCAACATGGATGTCAAGACCATTCACTGGGGTAATGACAGTCTTTTCAACAAATAGAGTTAGGAAAACTGAGTATCTATTAATATGTTCAAAAGAGTGAAGTTGGCCTCTTACCTTTTACCATGTACAAAAATTAACTCAAAATGGCCCAAAGAACAAAATAAGAGCTAAAACTATAAAACTCTGAAAAAGAACAGAGGAAAATCTTTGGAACATTGGATTTGACAATGATTTCTTGAATATAGTACTAAAGAATAGGAAACAAAAGAAAATATAAATTGGACTACACAAAAATTAAACTTTTGTACATCAAGACCCAATCACAGAGTAAAGAGTCAACAAAAAGAATGGGAGAAAATATTTGCAAATTATATCTCTGATAAGAAGTTAATACCAAGAATATATTTTAAAAAACTACAATTCAACAAAAAAACCCAAACGGCTTGATTAAAAAATGGCATAAGGATACGGAGAAGATGGCGGAAGAATAAGATGCTGAGATCGCCTTCCTCCCCACAGATACATCAGAAATATATCTATACGTGGAACTGCTCCTATAGAACACCCACTGAACGCCGGCAGAAGACCTCTGACAACCCCAAAGGCGAGAAACAGCCCATGTACCTGGGTAGGGCAAAAGAAAAAAGAAAAAACAGAGACAAAGAATAGGGGTGGGACCTGCACCAGTGGGAGGGAGCTGTGAAGGAGGAAAGGTTTCCACACACTACGAAGGCCCTTCGCGGGCGGAGACAGCGGGTGGTGGAGGGGCAGAGCCACGGAGGAGAGCGCAGCAACAGGGGTGCGGAAGGCAAAGTGGAGAGATTCCCACACAGAGGATCGGTGCCGACCGGCACTCACCAGTCCGAGAGGCTTGTCTGCTCACTTGCCGGGGCGGGCGGGGCTGGGAGCTGAGGCTCGGGCTTCGGTCGGAGTGCAGGGAGAGGACTGGGGTTGGCGGCTCCAACACAGCCCGCAGGGGTTAGTGCACCACGGCTAGCCGGGAGAGAGTCCGTGAAAAAGTCTGGACCTGGAGAAGAGGCAAGAGACTTTTTCTTGCCTCTTTGTTTCCTGGTGCGCGAGGAGAGAGGATTAAGAGCACTGCTTAAAGGAGCTCCAGAGACTGGCGTGAGCCGTGGCTAACAGCGCGGACTACAGAGACGGGCATGAGACGCTAAGGCTGCTGCCGTGGCCACCAAGAAGCCTGTGTGCAAGCACAGGTCACTATCCACACCCCCTTCCAGGGAGCCTGTGCAGCCCGCCACTGCCGGTCCCAGTATCCAGGGACAATTTCCGCAGGAGACCGCATGGCGCGCCTCAGGCTGGTGTAACGTCACGCCGGCCTCTGGCGCCGCAGACCCGCCCTGCCTCCATACCCCTCTCTCCCCCCGACCTGAGTGAGCCAGAGCCCCCGAAGCAGCTGCTCCTTTAACCCCGTTGTGTCTGAGCAAAGAACAGACGCCCACAGGCGACCTACATGCAGAGGTGGGGCCAAATCCAAAGCTGAAACCCGGGAGCTGTGTGAACAAAGAAGACAAAGGGAAATTTCTCCCAGCAGCCTCAGAAGCAGTGGATTAAAACTCCAGAATCAACTTGATGTACCCTGCATCTGTGGAATAACTGAATAGACAACGAATCATCCCAAATTGAGAAGGTGGACACTGGGAGCAAGATATATTAGTTTTTCCCCTTTTTCTCTTTTTGTGAGTGTGTATGTGTATGCTTCTGTGTGACATTTTGTCTGTATAGCTTTGCTTTCACCATTTGTCCTAGGGTTCTGAGCGTCTGGGTTTTTTTCCTTTTTTTTCTTTACTTAAAAAAATTATTTTTTCTTAATAATTATTTTTTATTTTAATAACTTTATTTTATTTTATCTTACTTTATTTTATTTTATCCTCTTTCTTTCCTTCTATTTTTTCTCCCCTTTATTCTGAGCCATGTGGAGGACAGGCTCTTTGTGCTCCAGCCATGCATCAGGGCTGTGTCTCTGAGGTGAGAGAGCAACTTCAGGACACTGGTCCACAAGAGACCTCCCAGCTCCACATAACCTCAAACGGAGAAATACTCCCAGAGATCTCCATCTTAACGCCAAGACCCAGCTCCACTCAATGACCAGCAATTACAGTGCTACACACCATATGCTAAACAACTAGCAAGAGAGGAACACAACCCCACCCGTTAGCAGAGAGGCTGTCTAAAATCATAATAAGTCCAGAGACACCCCTAAACAGACCACCAGACGTGGGCCTGCCCACCAGAGAGACAAGATCCAGCCTCATCCACCAGAACACAGGCACTAGTCTCCTCCACCAGGAAGCCTACACAACCCACTGAACCAACCTTAGCCACTGGGAACAGACATCAAATACAACGGGAACTACGAACCTGCTGCCTGTGAAAAGAGGACCCCAAACACAGTAAGTTAAGCAAAATGAGAAGACAGAGAAACACACACCAGATGAAGGAGCAAGATAAAAACCCACCAGACCTAACAAATGAAGAGGAAATAGGCAGTCTACCTGAAAAAGAATTCAGAATAATGATAGTAAAGATGATCCAAAATCTTGGAAATAGAATAGACAAAATGCAAGAAACATTTAACAAGGACCTAGAACCACTAAAGAGGAAACAAGCAATGATGAACAACACAATAAATGAAATTAAAAATACTCTAGAAGGGATCAATAGTAGAATAACTGAGACAAAAAAAAGGATAAGTGTCCTGGAAGATAAAATAGTGGAAATAACTACTGCAGAGCAGAATAAAGAAAAAGGAATGAAAAGAACTGAGGACAGTCTCAGAGACCTCTGGGACAACATTAAACGCACCAACATTCGAATTATAGGGGTCCCAGAAGAAGAAGAGAAAAAGAAAGGGGCTGAGAAAATATTTGAAGAGATTATAGTTGAAAACTACCCTAATATGGAAAGGAAATAGTTAATCAAGTCCAGGAATCACAGACAGTCCCATACAAGATAACTCCAAGGAGAAACACGCCAAGACACATATTAATCAAACTGTCAAAAATTAAATACAAAGAAAATATATTAAAAGCAGCAAGGGAAAAACAACAAAAAACACATAAAGGAAACCCCATAAGGTTAACAGCTGATCTTTCAGGAGAAACTCTTCAAGCCAGAAGGGAGTGGCAGAACATATCTAAAGTGATGAAGGAGAAAAACCTACAAGCAAGATTACTCTACCCAGCAAGGATCTCATTCAGATTTGATGGAGAAATTAAAACCTTCAGAGACAAGCAAAAGCTGAGAGAGTTCAGCACCACCAAACCAGCTTTACAACAAATGCTAAAGGAACTTCTCTAGGCAGGAAACACAAGAGGAGGAAAAGACCTACAATAACAATCCCAAAACAATTAAGAAAATGGGTGAAAGAACATACATATCGATAATTACCTTAAAAGTGAATGGTCTAAATACTCCCACCAAAAGACAAACACTGGCTGAATGGATACAAGAGCAAGACCCATATATATGCTGTCTACAAGAGACCCACTTCAGACCTAGGGACACATACAGACTGAAAGTGAGGAGATAGAAAAAGATATTCCATGCAAATGGAAATCAAAAGAAAGCTGGAGTAGCAATTCTCATATCAGACAAAATAGACTTTAAAATAAAGACTATTACAAGAGACAAAGAAGGACACTACATAATGATCAAGGGATCGATCCAAGAAGAAGATATAACAATTTTAAATATTTATGCATCCAACGTAGGAGCACCTCAATACATAAGGCAAATACTAACAGCCATAAAAGGGGAAATTGAAAGTAACACAATCATAGTAGGGGACTTTAACTCCCCACTTTCACCAATGGACAGATCATCCAAAATGAAAATAAATAAGGAAACACAAGCTTTAAATGATACATTAAACAAGATGGACTTAATTGATATTTAATAGGACATTCCATCCAAAAACAACAGAATACACATTTTTCTCAAGTGCTCATGGAACATTCTCCAGGATAGACCATATCTTGGGTCACAAATCAAGCCTTAGTAAATTTAAGGAATTTGAAATTGTATCAAGTATCTTTACTGACCACAATGCTATGAGACTAGATATCAATTACAGGAAAAGATCTGTAAAAAATACAAACACATGGAGGCTAAACAATACACTACTTAATAACGAAGTGATCACTGAAGGAATCAAAGAGCAAATCAAAAAATACCTAGAAACAAATGACAGTCGAGACACAATGACCCAAAACCTATGGGATGCAGCAAAAGCAGTTCTAAGAGGGTAGTTTATAGCAATACAATCCGACCTTAAGAAACAGGAAACATCTCAAATAAACAACCTAACTATATACCTAAAGCAATTAGAGAAAGAAGAACAAAAAAAAAAACCCCAAAGTTAGCAGAAGGAAAGAAATCATAAAGATCAGATCAGAAATACATTAAAAAGAAATGAAGGAAACAATAGCAAAGATCAATAAAACTAAAAGCTGGTTCTTTGAGAAGATAAACAAAATTGTTAAGCCATTAACCAGACTCATCAAGAAAAAAAGGGAGAAGACTCAAATCAATAGAATTAGAAATGAAAAAGGAGAAGTAACAACTGACACTGCAGAAATACAAAAGATCATGAGAGAATACTACAAGCAACTCTATGCCAATAAAATTGACAACCTGCAAGAAATGGAGAAATTGTTAGAAATGCACAACCTGCCAATACTGAATCAGGAAGAAATAGAAAATATGAACAGACCAATCACAAGCACTGAAATTGAAATTGTGATTAAAAATCTTCCAACAAACAAAAGCCCAGGACCAAATGGCTTCACAGACGAATTCTATCAAACATTTAGAGAAGAGATAACTAACACCTATCCTTCTCAAACTCTTCCAAAATATAGCAGAGGGAGGAACACTCCCAAACTCATTCTACGAGGCCACCATCACTCTGATACCAAAACCAGACAAAGATGTCACAAAGAAAGAAAACTACAGGCCAATATCACTGATCAACATAGATGCAAAAATCCTCAACAAAATACTAGCAAACAGAATCCAAAATCACATTAAAAGGATCATACACCATGATCAAGTGGGGTTTATTCCAGGAATGCAAGGATTCTTCAATATAAGCAAATCAATCAATGTGATACACCATATTAACAGATTGAAGGAGAAAAACCATATTATTATCTCAATAGATGCAGAGAAAGCTTTCGACAAAATTCAATACCCATTTACGATAAAAACCCCACAGAAAGTAGGCATAGATGGAACTTTCCTCAACATCATAAAGACCATATATGACAAACCCACAGCCAACATCGTCCTCAATGGTGCAAAACTGAAACCATTTCCACTAAGATCAGGAACAAGACAAGGTTGCCCACCCTCACCACACTTATTCAATATAGTTTTGGAAGTTCTAGCCGCAGCAATCAGAGAAGAAAAGGAAATAAAAGGAATCCAAATCAGAAAAGAAGAAATAAAGCTGTCAGTGTTTGCAGATGACATGATACTATACATAGAGAATCGTAAAGATGCTACCAGAAAACTACTAGCGCTAATCAATGAATTTGGTAAAGTAGCAGGATACAAAATTAATGCACAGAAATCTCTTGCATTCTTATACACTAATGATGAAAAATCTGCAAGTGAAATTAAGAAAACACTCCCATTTACCATTGCAACAAAAAGAATAAAATATTTAGGAATAAACCTATCTAAGGAGGAAAAAGACCTGTATGCAGAAAATTATAAGACACTGATGAAAGAAATTAAAGATGATACAAATAGATGGAGAGATATACCATGTTCTTGGATTGGAAGAATCAACATTGTGAAAATGACTCTACTGCCCAAAGCAATCTACAGATTCAATGCAATCCCTATTACCCTACCACTGGCATTTTTCACAGAACTAGAACAAAAGATTTCACAATTTGTATGGAAACATAATAGACCCCGAATAGCCAAAGCAATCTTGAGAGCGAAAAATGGAGCTGGACGAATCAGGTTCCCTGATTTCAGACTATACTACAAAGCTACAGTAATCAAGACAGTATGGTACTGGCACAAAAACAGAAATATAGATCAATGGAACAGGATAGAAAGCCCAGAGATAAACCCATGCACATATGGTCACCTTATCTTTGATAAAGTAGGCAAGAATATACCGTGGAGAAAAGACAGGCTCTTCAATAAGTGGTGCTGGGAAAACTGGACAGGTACATGTAAAAGTATGAGATTAGATCACTCCCTAACACCATACACAAAAATAAGCTCAAAATGGATTAAAGACCTAAATGTAAGGCCAGAGACTATCAAACTCTTATAGGAAAACATAGGCAGAACACTCTATGACATAAATCACAGCAAGATCCTTTTTGACCCACCTCCTAGAGAAATGGAAATAAAAACAAAAATAAACAAATGAGACCTAATGAAACTGCTTTTGCACAGCGAAGGAAACCATAAACAAGACCAAAAGACAACCCTCAGAATGGAAGAAAATATTTTCAAATGAAGCAACTGACAAAGGATTAATCTCCAAAATTTATAAGCAGCTTATGCAGCTCAATAACAAAAAAAACAACCCTATCCAAAAATGGGCAGAAGACCTACATAGACATTTCTCCAAAGAAGATATACAGATTGCCAACAAACACATGAAGGAATGCTCAACATCATTAATCATCAGAGAAATGCAAATCCAAACTACAATGAGATATCATCTCACACCGGTCAGAATGGCAATCATCAAAAAATCTAAGAACAATTCTGGTGAGGGTGTGGAGAAAAGGGAACACTCTTGCACTGTTGGTGGGAATGTAAATTGATACAGCTACTATGGAGAACAGTATGGAGGTTTCTTAAAAAACCTCAAATAGAACTACCATACGACCCAGCAATCCCACTATTGGGCATATACCCTGAGAAAACCATAATTCAAAAAGAGTCATGCACCAAAATGTTCATTGCAGCTCTATTTACAATAGCCATGACATGGAAGGAACCTAAATGTCCATCAACAGATGAATGGATAAAGAAGATGTGGCAAATATATACAATGGAATATTACTCAGCCATGAAAAGAAACGAAATTGAGTTATTTGTGGTGAGGTGGATGGAACCAGAGTCTGTCATACAGAGCGAAGTAAGTCAGAAAGAGAAAAACAAATACCGTATGCTAACACATATATATGGAATTTAAGAAAAAAAAAAGTCATGAAGAACCTAGGGGTAAGACAGAAATAAAGACACAGACCTCCTAGAGCATGGACTTGAGTGTATCGGGAGAGAAAGGGGTAGGTTGTGACGAGGTGAGAGAGTGGCATGGACATATATACACTACCAATCATAAAGTGGATAGCTTGTGGGAAGCAGCCGCGTAGCACAGGGAGATCAGCTAGGTGGTTTTTGACCGCTTGGAGGGCTGGGATAGGGAGGGTGGGAGGAAGGGAGACGCAGTCGAGAAGAGATATGGGAACATGTGTATATGTATAACTGATTCACTTTGTTATAAAGCAGAAACTAACACACACATTGTAAAGCAATTATACTCCAATAAAGATGTTAAAAATAAAAGAATGGCACAAGATTCAATTTAACATTTCTCCAAGGAAGACATATAAATGGCCAAGAAGAACCTGAAAACGTGTTCAACATCCCTAATTGTTAGAAATATAACTCAAAACCACAAAGAGATACAATTTCATAACCAATTGGATGGTTACTAGCAAAGAAACATAAAATTTTGGTGAGGATGTGGTGAATTTGAAACTGTTGTACACTGTTGGTAGGAATCTAAAATGGCTTAGCACTATGGGAAACAGTATAAGAGTTCCTCAAAAATTTTAAACAGAATTTCCATATGATCCAGCCATCCAAATTCTGGGTGTATACCCCAAAGAACTGAAAGCAAGGTCTTGGAGAGAGAGAGTTGTATAGTCAGGTTCATAGCAGAATTATTCACAGTAGCCAAAATGCTGGAGCAATGAAAGTTTTTGAGAGATGAATGGTTAAACAAAATGTGGTATATGCATATAATAGAATATTATTCAACCTTAAAAAGCAAGGAAATTCTGACACAGTAAAATATGCATGAACCTTGAAGACATTATGATAAGCAAAATAAGTCAGTCATGGAAAGTACAAATACTGTGTGAATTTATGTATGTCAGGTACCTAGAGTAGTCAAAATCATAGGGACAGAAAGTAGAACAGTGGTTACTAGAGACTGAGGGGAGAAGGAATGGAGGGAGTTCGTTTTTTATGGGTACACAGTTTCAGTTTTTTAAGATGAAATGAATTCTTTAGATTGGTTGCACAACAATGTGAATGTACTTAACACAACTGAACTGTACACTTAAATTGCTAAGATGGTAAATTTTATGTATTTCACAATTAGAAACAATTTTAAGACATAAAAAAAGCTTAGTAAAATAGACAAAGTAATTGACAACCAGAAACAAATAAAAGAGAAAGTTAAGATATTCTAGCATATTAGGGCAACATGGCTCCAGTGCGTAATCATTACAGTTTTCTGTCATCCAGGGCAAAAAGGCAAATAATATGATAGATTTCATAACTCTTTTACTGAAGGGGAAAAAAAATAGTTCTCTGGAAGAGGTATAGTTTTCTTTGGCATAACATCCTGATTCTCATTCCTTTATAGATAACCCGATATTTTGTTCATTTGGTTTTGTTTTCACTATTCATTGAAAACTTTTACGATTTTCTCTTTATCTTTGATATGTAAAATTTTACTATGATATGTCATTTGCCCAGCCTCTGGTGAACACTATCAATCTGAAGATTTCTGTCTTGGTGGAGAATTTTCTGCTATAATTCTTTTGATTAGTTCCTCCCCTTGATTCTTTGTGTTCTCCTCTTCTGTAACACCTGCTATTCTGCAACATGTACCATGTTGATATTGGAGTTTCTGGAGCTATTTTCCATGTCTCTATTTTTCTCTCATGTTTTATCTTTACTCTTTTGTTTTATAATCTGGGAGAATCCCTTAATAATTTTCAATAGTCTCACTTTCTAATTGGTTCTTTCGTCATCTCAATCTTCTACTGACAATTTATATATTATTTACTTATTTATCTTGGTGACTTAATTTTTGTATTTTTATTTATAGAATCCCCAATTGGTTCTTTTTAATAGTAGGGCCTTCTCATTTTGTGGATATAATATCTTCTCTTACCCCTCTGAAGATATTAATCATGATCATGACATTTTAAAATGTATTTATGTATCCTATTAAGTCTGTTTGCTCAGGTATTGACTTTTAAGTTTATTTGCTGTATATCTTTCATGGTGCTGCTTTCCTTACATGGTTAATGATTCTTAGTTGAGTGTTCATCTTTGTGGTTGAGACTCCCTTCTCTATTCTCTGTGGCTACTACTTCTATTTACTGCATCTTGGTAATGGCAAACATGGGCAAAGCTCTCAAACTCCATGTCCTCATGTCTTAAGTAGTTTGGGCATTAATTTTCCTAGTGAAATGACACTGCAATAGCTTAAATAAGTAAAGTTCTGCAGACAGACCTCAAGGTACAGTACCTAATACAGGACAACTTTGTTGGAGAGTATTTATGTTTCTGGAATTTCTGTATTCTTATATATAACAAATACCTAAATTATATGTCTATTACCTTTGAAAAAATTCAATCTTATCTAGATTTATTTTTTAAATAAGCCTGGATTAATCCTTTAAGGAAACTCACAGGGTGGGAAATTAGGAGTGAATTCATGGAAGAGAATAACATTTTTGGTTAAATTTGGTAGTTCTGTAGCTACTCATGAAAGGTCGAGGGATGAAGGTGTTTGGGTTAGGTTTTGGTGGAGGTGGTTTTTTTCCCACATGTTACTCTGATGGTGAGGAGATCCAGAGGCAGAGTAAGACCTGCTGTTTTAAAGCTTCAAGGTATTTTTCTGTTTCCTTGCTGGCCAAGATTTGATTTAACTTTGTACTTCTTTTCTTTTGTTTGGAGAGGGGAGGGACCTTTTAATAGGACTTTTGATTATAAAAAGGTAAAGTTGATATTCCAGAGTAGAAAGGGTTTCTGATCCATATAAAAATTAAAAATTTTCTTTGTGGGTAGAGTTGATTCCCATCAGCTGCTTCCTTTAGGAAGATTGGTGCCTTCTAAATACAAATTTAGACTGTGAGCTCTGAAATTTTCTTGGGAATGTTTGTGTGTCTTGCATAAACAAAACAAGACATGAAGTCTCATCTTTACCTCTTGTTTATGAAGGAACCCTAAAGAGCGCTGGACTGCCAAAAGAGCAAGAAGTGCCAAAACTTAACTCAAGCTATTCTCTAATGTGTTTTTGAGATATATTCTGATGTTATCACGATATCCAAATCAGTCTCAGCAGGATGGACCCGCATCCAAAATTTGGTTTGAGTGTCAAGATTGATGGTGTCACATGAATACCAAGAGGGTATGAAGAGATTTATTATTACATAATGGAGGCTTTCTGAGACGAGAAGGGCAGGCCTCCCAAGCAGGCCCAAAATGGCTCAAGAGAGCAAGAAATGAGACTGGCTTTGAGTATTTACTGTGGTTAGGGGATGGAGCCGGGGGTGAGGCTTTCCCTGCACAGGCAAAGGCTTGCATGGCTTGAACCACCTACCATCCTGAAGGAGGGAGCATCTGGACTTGCTCCATCATTTTCCCAGATGTGGGACATGAGAAGAAGAGGGAAGAATGAGGCTAAAGGGGACATACAGCCAAACATTAACCAGTGGAGTCAGACTCCTTATTATACATGCTAAACTATAGTTCTTGTGGGACCTCTAGGGCCAACTCCTTTGAATAAGAAGTAAGTTCTCCTTATAAAAATAAGTTGTTTTGGACTTCCCTGGCGATGCAGTGGATAGGAATCCGCCTGCCAGTGCAGGGGACACAGGTTCAATCCCTGGTCCGGGAAGATTCCACATGCTGTGGGGCAACTAAGCCTGTGTGCCATAGCTGCTGAGCCTGCGCTCTGGATCCCATGTGCCACAACTACTGAGCCCACGTGCCTAGAGCCCGTGCTCCACAACAAGAGAAGCCACCGCAAGGAGAAGCCTGCACACCCTAATGAAGAGTAGCCCCGCTCACCACAACTAGAGAAAGCGCACACACAGCAACGAAGACCCAACGCAGCCAATAATAAATAAAATTAAATCTTAAAAAAAAAAAAAAAGGTTGTTTCAAGATGTTAACCTGGTCCAGTAAAAAGGAATTCTTGGAGGTGGGCCTTAAACTGTGCTATACAATAAAGAGTTTCTTTTCTGGAGCCTCAAGGAGTTTGGCAGCTTGAGATATAGAAGGGGAGATGCCCAAGGGCACCCCTCTTGGGGTAAGAGCAGCGAGCCTTCACAACTTCAGGGCAGGCCAGGGACTGGTGAGAGAGCGTCTGGTAGGGGACCTGTGGAGGGCCTCGAGCCTGACCCTGAAATCATTTTCATGTGTGTTTCAAATGGTCTATGCCACAATCCTCTGCATTACACTCAAGTTTTTAGTAAAATCTTGTTAAATAGGCAGCCTGGTCCCAGCTATTATGTTGGCAAATTTAGGGACTGGCCTGGACATCTGTGTCCATATCTGAAGCAAAGCAGTATAGAGAGAAATACAGCAGCAGCTGGCAGAAGACCCATCTCAAGGCAGCGAAAGGGGCCTCCAGAAAAGCTAAGCAGAGGTCAAGACCAGATGGCCAGCTAAAGTGACAGCCATCTGGGATACACTGGTGAGACATGTAGCATGAGAGAGTATTCTCAGAGACCTGAGAGAAAGAATCGAATTTCTACAGGCAAATGGAAAGGGGATTCATGTTGTTGAAAGTTGGGCATTAAAGAGAAATGAAATGTGGGCCATTTGGATTACATAAACATCAAATAAGAAATGACATGAAGATAGACTCAAAATTTTCCTGTTCTTGATAATTTAAAAAATTTTTTAATAAAGAGATTAGATGTTTTCACAAGGAAATTCACACAGTACCATTAGAACAGAATAATATTCAAGATTCTCTGTATCTTCTCCACAGACCAAAAAACTTATTCCAGAAACAAAATTAAGAGTCCCTGATTGAGAGCAGCAATGAACTGTAGTGGGCAGGTGCCTAGGGTGTATAGTAGGAAATATTTAGAAACATTACATAAAATTTATATTAATCAATTGACACATAGATCAATGGAACAAAACAGAAAAGCCAGAAGTAACCCCACACAAGAACAGCCAACTGATTTTTGACAAAGATGCAAAAAGCAATTTCTGAAAAGGTAGTCTTTTCAACCAATGGTACTGGGGCAATTGAATATGCATAGAAAAAGTGAACTTTGAGTTAAGTCTCATACCTTATGCAAAAATTAACTCAAAAAGAGTCATAGACTTTAATGCAAAACATAAAACTATAGAACTTTTAGATGATAACATAGGAGAAACCCTGGCAATCTAAGGCTTAGTGATGACTTCTTAGACTTGACACCAAAAGCATGATGCATATTAGACTTCATCAAAATGAAAAACTTTTGCTATGTGAAAGAGCCTGTTAAGAGGATAAAAAGACAAGCTAGAGGATGGGAGAAAATATTTGCAAACCATACATCTTACAAAGGACTCATATCTTAAGATATAAAGAACACTCAAAACTCCACAGTAAAACAAACAAAAAGACAATTCAATTTGAAAATGGGCAAAAGACATTGAGACATTTCACTAAGGACATATGAATGGAAAATATGCACATGAAAAGATATTACTTGTCATTTATGGAGGAAGTGAGCCTTAAGCCTGATCTCAGATAGAACTTTATAAATTAATAGAAGGGGTGTAAAACATAAGCTGAAAAGTCCCAATGGATCCCAACAACGTTCTTTCATCTATAATTTACTTTTAAAGTTTAAATTTTTTCTGCAGAAACATAGCACTATGTCTAGTAATAGTTCTGTTACATATTTATGTACATATATATAGTTATATATATTTTCAAATATTTAGGAATATTTGAACACCATTTCATATTATTTAAGAGTTATTCATTTAGAAAATTTTAAGTGTGGTAATTATTTTTAAAAGTCCTTAGTATTTACTAATAAAATATTAGGACATAGATTTGCTTACAAATAACCCAGTGAGAGATGGACGAAAGTAGGTGGGAAATGGATAAAGCAAGATTGACAGAAAATTGAAAACAGTTGAGGTTGGGTGATAGGTATATATTGGCTCATTATAATATTCTAATTTCTTCAACTTTGAAATTTTTCATAATAAAAATTAAAGACAATTAAAATGTATTTACGTATATGTTTCTATGTGAATAGAAAAACAAAATCTGAAAAGATACATGCCAAACTATTAACCATGGATATGTCTGGAGTGTAGAATTGGAGTAGAAGGAAGGGAAATTTCTATTTTTTACTTTATAAACATTGAGATTTTACAATGAACATACATATTATTTTTTAATTAGAAACAATGAAAATTTGAAATTTATAAGATTGCTTTTTATAATTAATCCTTTTAATTAGTTGATTATACATTCCAGAAAGTTTTCAAATGTATAAAACTTTAAGGAGTCTCAAATATTGCTAGAAACTTACAGAAGAAAAAGAATATAAAATGTATTGTGAAGCCAAACTTGAAGAACTTCTTGTCCACAACTTGATCCAGATATTATGGCTTTTTTAAAGCAAATAAAATGATCCAATTACACTGGCTCATCCATTAGATTTACATTTATTTCTTTAAGGCACAAGAATAGAGTTGGGTGAATTACCTATCAGAAAGATTAAACAATGGTCTGGAAGAATGAATTTACCTCGGCCTCAGTTCTTGAAGTTTGAGTCTTTGAAAATACACCTAATTCTATTCGTAACCACTAGGGCTCAGTGTCTTCTTTAAAATGTGAAATTAATGCATTTTAGAAAACAAAAAGATCACAAAACTTTTTGTAAGTTGGTGCTGAGGAGAAAAACTGTATCTGTGATAGTCTCTGGTCTTCTTTAAAACAAAAGTCCAGGGAAATTTGTGAAAGATGGGGGTGGGTCCTCACTAAGATGCTTCTTTTATTTCCCTTCCTCCTGAGATGATTGAGAAGAATGTTGTTCATGAATTAAAAAGAAAACAACATTGCCCCTAGTGATGGATTTATATTTTTAATCATTATTAGAATGTCTTCTTCTAGAGTGTTTTCCTATATTGTGGTGAGTGAACTCATTGATAAGAGCGGAGCAGAACTGAGCCCCACGCTGTATGACAGTAGGTAATGAGGCATGCAGCTTGGGGCTCTGCATTTGGATGGCTGGCACTTCTGTTTCCTTACTGTTGGGTAGCTTTTCAACACAGAACTTTCTATTTTTAGATTTCCAAGGGACTTCAAGGTAAACACAAATATTGGAGTATGCTTTGGGAGACGTTCTGACCTTTCTGTTGCCCAGTGGAAACCATTTGGTTCTCAGTGAGTCTCTTATTTTAGCAGGCTTAAAGACTGGTCGCATCCATCAGTATTACTGACAACCTGGTCTTGTAAATACCTTCTTCCCTTGAGGCAGCATTTTAGGGAGAAAATTTATGTTCCTCTTTTCATATGCCTGCCTTGACCCAAAGGGAAGGGAGTGTCCACATATACTTTCTCTGTGACAAGGAGGTGTTAGAGAGGGAGTGTCCACTCCATCTTACTCCTGACTCCCGCCTCCCCCATGGGAAGAGGTTGGCTTATCAGACCTGATGGTTATCAGGCCACACTCTCTATTGAGTGGACCTGGCATGTTAAGAGCCACTGCACTCATGATGCCTGTTCTCTGCTCTCATGGCACAGGGTTGTTCCTCTGGTCTCTCTGGGTCAGTACAGCCAGCAGGGCCTGCCCCTGCCAAGGATGCCAGGTCTCCACTCTCCCTCTCATCCTGGACTGAGTGGGTGCATGCATCCTTTTACTTGCCATCAACTGTAACTTTATTCCCCAGGATCCTGGCTGATAGACAAAATATGGATTGCAGGCTTAAGGCTCACTTCCTCCATCAATGACAAGTAATATCAAATATCTTTTCATGTGCATATTTTCCATTCATATATCCTTGGTGAAATGTCTCAATGTCTTTTGACCATTTTCAAATTGAATTGTCTTTTTGTTTGTTTCTTTGTTTTACTGTGGAGTTTTGAGTGTTCTTTATATCTTAAGACATGAGTTCTTTGTCAGATGTATGGTTTGCAAATATTTTCTCCCATGCTCTAGCTTGTCTTTTTATCCTCTTAACAGGCTCTTTCACATAGCAAAATTTTTTCATTTTGATGAAGTCTAGTAAGCATCATGCTTTTGGTGTCAAGATCTACTCTGTAGAATCAATCTATACCCAGTTCTGGAGCTACCCATGCAGATTCACATGTGAAACCATCAGGGCTTTCCTCTAGCAGAGTGGGTGCCTTCCTTTCCCTGAGTGATGTGAGTAAACAAGCACAACTTCTTTAGTTTTCCTTCAAAGAGAAAAGGATAAACTTATTGATATGTGTGTAGTTCCAAGATTTTGATGAATAATTGCATGAGACAAGATTTTCAAGGGAAGGGTTTTTTTGTTTGTTGTTGTTTCTTTTAATCCCTTCATCTTCTGACGGTCTCTGTCTATGACAGACTATAGTGGTTTACAGCTAGGTTTGCCAGGGGTAGTAAAAATAAGACAAACAAAATAAGATGCCCAGCTAAATTTGAATTTGAATAATTTTTAGCACAAGTATGTTCCATGCAGTATCAGGTAGGACATACTTATACTGAAATTATTTGTTTATCTGAAATTCCTACTTAACTGAGTGCCCTGTATTTTATTTATAGGATTGTATATAGGCAACCCTATCTAGTAGAAGACATTCACCATAGTAGCCAAAAAATTTTTTGAAAGCCCAGATGTTTATTATATAACATTTTCTTTATCACCAAGCAATTAGTAATATTCTTTCCTCTTTTCTTCCTTCCTTTAACAAATATTTAATAAGCAGGTATTACATGCCAGATACTGTTTTATGTACTGGAATGAGATAATAAGCCAAAGAAAAAATAAATATAAATAATTTATAAACAATGATGAAGAAAATAAAACAGGTGATGTGATAAAGAATGTCTCAGTGGGGCGGGCTACCTTAGCTTGAACGGTCAGGTAAGTCCATCCTGAAGAGTTGGTATTTCAACTGCGTCCTCAGGAGCAAGAGAGAGGCAGAAGGTTTCATAGGATAAGTTGCAGGCAGAAGGAACCGTAAAAGCCCTAAGATGGTGTATTAGTTTCTACAGCTGTTGTAAAAACCTAACACAAACTTGGTGGTTTGAAACAACAGAAATTTATTCTCTCACAGTTCTAGAGGCCAGAAGTCTGAAAGCAAGGTGTTTGCAGGGCCATGCTTTCTCTGGAGGTGCTGGGGAGGATCTGTTCCTTGCCTTTCCCAGCTTCTGGTGGCTACCAGCATTTCTTGGCTTGTGTCCGAATGACTCTAATCTTCGAGGCCAGCATCTTCAAACTTTCTCCTCTGTGTGTGTCTGACTAATCTCCCTCTTATAAGGACATCATAATGGCATTTAGGACCCACCAGGTAATTCAGAATAATCAGTATCTCCAGCTCAAGACACCTAATTTAATCACAACTTCAAAAAAAATTACATCCCCTTTTTTCCATGTAAGGTCACACTCACAGATTTCACGGAGTAGGACATGGTTACATTTTCTGGGGGAGCATTTTTCAGCCTACCACAGATGGGGGGAGCTCAGCACGTTCTAACAGCGTGTGGAGGCACCACAGAGAGAGGTGTGGGGGCCGTGAGGGCTGACGCATAGGCAGGGCCTGGCAGTCAAGGTAAGGGATTCAGGTTCTAGTTCAATGTCAATGGGCAGCCAGTGAAAGATTTTAAACAGGAGACAGGGAGTGACAAGATTTACATTTTTAAAAGCATTTATCTGGTCCCTCTGTGGAGGCTGGACATTAAAAGGGCCAAGGGTGAAAGGAGAAGGAATCATTAGAGCCATGGCGCCTGCCAGAGAAGGGCAGCCTGAGGCCTTGGTAGCTTGAATTCAAGGGGTTGCAAGGGAGAGGAGGGGACAAGGTTGGACAGAAGGGATAGATTTTGGAGAAAAAGCCATGAGGACTTACTGATGGATTAGATCAGGTAGTAAAAACAAAACAAACAAACAGAAAACAAAATAAAGGGAGAGTATGATAGAGTTCTCCTAGGTTTGGAGCTAAATGTTAATAAGAAGCCAGATGTTGACATTTGCTCTCTTCTCTTCTCTGCCATCCTATGTGCAGTTGAATTTGCTCCTTGCCAGGTCTCCTCACAAGACTTTCAGGATCAAGCAATTCCTGGCCAAGAAACAAATGCTGAATCATCCCATTCCCCAATGTATTTGAATGAAAACTGGTAATAAAATCAGATACAACTCCAAGAGAAGACATTGGACAAGAACGAAGCTGGGTCTATAAGGAGGCTCAGATATGAAGTGGCACACATTTATGTTGTGTCAAGGTCACTTGCATCTTACCATATCACAGTAGTGGGAACATCACTACTGTCTGAAAAGCCACATGTGTTTTATGGGAGAAATGGAATGGTTGGTTCTTCTTTTGTTGTCAGTGTTTCTGCACTAGTGCTTTGGGGCTTAGTAATAAATATGTGAAACCTTTTGTTGGAAAAAATATGTTGACATTTGATGTGCTTGGTTAAGACTCTCCAGTCTGCTCTAGGGAGAGGATTTCACACAAAGTAAAGAGAGGAGTAGGTTTTGTCCTGTCCTAAAATGCATTTGATAAAGTGAGCTTGGTCTTCAGGAGAGAGATTCTTTTTCTTCCATCCAAAATCAAGTCTTAACAGAGGCATCACGCTTCAGATGAAGTTTAAAAGAACCAGAGCGGTGCCATGACCGTAATTGATGACGACGTGACAAGCACCTGTTAATGCTGCAAACCTCTCACCTTCCACGTCAGTTCCACTTGGCAGGCAGCATCTTTCACGTCCAGGGTGAAGAGTGGCTCAGCCACCAGGATATCCTGTGTCAGTGATGTTTTCCACCACATGGTGTTCATCAATAAAGAGTGGATGGCAACAAATCAATTGCTGTGATGCAAGTTGGGCAGAGATAAGTGTGACAGTGAGAAAGTGTGCAAACTTCAGTCTCCTCAACTCTGAGGGGTAAGAGTTGTTGAGAAGGTCAAATGGGATAATGAATGTGCCAGCACTTTGGAAACAATGAAGACCTAACAGCAGCTTGTCATGATTATATCAAACACTATTATATATTTTATTATATTTGATTCTTCCACAGCACCTTGCACTTAGTATAGACTCCATACATTTTTTTGTCAAATTTAATTAAGTAAGTACAACAAACATGGCCATAAACCAGGTAGATTTGTTTGGCAAGTACTCATGGACTGATCATTAGAGATTGGTACCATGGTTCCCTGACTTATATTCAGATGTCCTTTATCAGGAAGAGAAAATGGCCAGCTGCAGCTGTCCTCAGTCTGACACAAAGTATTCTGGCCTAAAACATGACACATCAGGGTCTTGCAACCTCAAATATGTGGGAGGTAACTTCATTACACTATCAGATTATTAATGATGCTCACTCATACTCCAGCATTAGGGCTTCAAAGGGTAGTCATTATGTCCAAAGGCAAGTTTTTGGGTGGGTCTGTCTGACTGAAAGAGTAAAAATTTTCATATCGTTCTTAAAGGTTTTATTTATGTAAAATAACTTATTACTTCAGGTTTCTATCAGGTAGATTTGGGGAGATAACTGACCTACTGGATCTATCCATCAGCCATGTCTGTGGCTACCCTGAGATCCTATCAGTTTCATGTTGGAGAGAAAATAGTGGAATTCTTTGTCCTCTCATACACAGCATTGTCTAAAGATAATGAAACTCATATGATAAATTATAAATGCAATTTGATTTTCTCCATAACCTGTCTCATCAACTAAAATTGTTCACAAAATTTTAAAGTTAGATTTATAAGCTAATTTTCTAAAAGATATGGCATCTAAATTCACTATTTGTTGAATGGGTTACTTTTTAAATACCACCCAGTTTTACCTAAGAGCTACTATCACATTTTTTCGTTTGTTTTCTAAAGTCCAACCTCTATCTCCCTTTTTGTCTTCATACAGTCTTCTGATTTGATAGAAAGATTAAATGTCAAACTTAATTTAAAATCAATATTTTCTGAGGCTGAGCTGCAGTTAGATCTAGACCTGGACTTAAAGAGTACAGTATTTAACAATAGAACATCCCTCCAAATATGCATCTTCAAAAATAACTTATCATGACCATACCTATCATAACAGTTTTATTAGCATCTGTGAATATTACATGTCAAAGTCCATCAATTTTATTAGCCAAGCCAGGATAGAATGTTATTGAAGAACTGATGAAGATGTTTATAATAATTGTAACTGGTAGAAATGGCAAAGCTCTGATTCACTTTGATCTTCATGGAATCATACAAAGTAGGAAGTCTTTGGGTCATCTTGTTTATTTCCATGGTATTAAGGGTGACTGGACATTATCCGGTGTCCTTTGTATTTGTTTTGGGAATAAGGTAGATCAGGAAATACAGGTAGAGAACAGCAGTGACCCAGAGCTTTTAAAAAATTCTGTCAAGTAGCCTGGCTTCAAAGGAGAGTGCCCAGCCTGGTTCATAGATATTATCACATTCTACTTAATAAACTCGTGCAGATAAAAAAATATCTACCCTGGGCATGAAAAAATTATTTAATCTACATATTCCAAGGCCCTCAGGGAAAATCAGAAAGATCTTTATAATAATCATCCACTATAAAAAGAAATGTAGCCTTACTTTCTACACCTTTCATAAGAATTCGTGTTGGGGAAGAAACTCTTGAGCATTTGCTACAGTTGGCAAACCCTGCTGGGGGCCCCCAGAGAATATTATCTGGTATGTGCAGTATCCATGAGATCTGTGTCTATAGGTCTATGAACCCCTGAGCCATGTCCTTGATCCTACACAGGTGGACGTGACTGGAGGACATCTTTATCTCTGACATTGTGAGTCAGTTCAGATTTTCCTGGGGTAGAAAGAAAGAGGTGTTTTTCCAGAAGCTTCTCCTTTTCCAGAAGCTCTGCTCCTTATTTATACTAACGTCCCCCTAAGAGTAACTAAGCTTTTCTTTACAAATCCTGGATGCCACTTTTAAATTGTTATTTGCTCCAAAGATCTCTGTCTCTTCAAGCCCCAGAACTAACGCACTCACATCCCTCCCAGGCTATTTTCTCCCCCATCTTTTATGAAGTCTTCCATCAGGTAGGGAAGACTCTATCCTCTAAGCCAGCACTTCTCAAACTTAAGTGCACACCCAAATCACCTAGAGAATCAGTCTCTCACCACCAGAGATTTTGATTCATTAGGTTGAGCTTTATGACTGAGAATGTGCATTTCCATCCAGCTCACAAATCACACTTGAGTAGCACTGCTTTAAGTCACATTAAGAGCATCTGAATTGCCCAGTTTCAAATTTCCATCCCATCAGTCACTATTGATTTTGCTACAGCGGAGGAGACTTTCCTCCATCCACAGTGATTCTCACTTCTTCTGGGTGCTAATGGTCTGACTTGCCATGATGCTGCCATCATTCATCACCTCAATTTGATTATAGCTCTGTCTGCCACTAGTGAATGGAGGCTTTGTCCAAACTTAGATTGTTGTGTTCTTGAATTGCATTGCTCCTCAAGCCCCATACAGGCTAGATGAGTGGTGTTCTCCATCAGTTATATTCTTGGAGGGGCTTATGTCCTTTAGCTACAGCTAGATTCAGAGTGGTCCCCTTGCTCAAACTTTCACCTATACAGTTTGCTATGTTCTGAATATTACTGTCTCCCCAAAATTCATAAGTTGAAACCTAACTCCCAAAGTGATGGCGTCAGGAGGTGGGTCCTTTGGGGGTGATTAGGTCATGAGGCAGAGACTTCTTGAATGAGATTAATGCTCTTAAAGAGACACCACAGAGTTCCCTACCCCCTTCTGCCATTTAAGGATACAATGAGAAGTTTGCAACCCAGAAGATTGCCCTCATCCAACTGTGCTGACACCATGATCTCTGACCTCCAGCCTCCAGAACTGTGAGAATTAAATTTATATTGTTTAGAAGCTACCTAGTCTCTGGTAGTTTGCTGTAGTAGCCCAGACAGACTATGACACCATTATATCCTGCTTTATCCATAACTCCTGCTAGATAGTGGCCTCCATAAATTTTCCCATTACAGTTGATTGGGTAAGAAGTGAATATCTAACCCCAAAAACGAGATATCCACAAAGAAATCTGAGCCAATTAGATCCCTTCATTCTGTTTTGTTGTTGTCATTTTAAAAGATTTTTTAAGAACAGTTTTATGTTCACAGCGAAACTGAGAGGAAGGTACAGAGATTTTCAATGTATCCCCTGTCCTCAGACATGCATAGCCTCTTCCATTTTCAATGTGCCCCACCAGAGTGGTATATTTGTTACAACTGATGAACCTACATTGACATATCATAATCATCTGAAGTCTATAGTTTACTTCAGGGTTCACTGACAGTGTTGTGCATTCTGTGGATACTGTTGATTCTTATGGATTTTCTATAAAATGATTATGTCAACTGTGAACAAAGACAGTTTTATTTCCTCCTTCCCAATCTGTATCACCTTTTATTTTTTCTTGTCTTATGGCATAAGCAAGGACTTCCAGTATGATGTTGAAAAGGAGTGGACATCCTTGCCTTGTACCTGATCTGAGTGGGAGAGTTTTGCAGTTTTCACCATTGTATAATGTTAGCTCTAGGTTTTCTGCAGATAGTCTTTATCAACTTGAGGAAGTCCCCCTCTATTCTTACATTACTGAAAATTTTTATCATGGATGGGGGTTGCATTTTGTCAAATACTTTTTCTGCATCTACTGATACGATCATGTGTTTTTTTCTTTTTATCCTGTTAATGTGCTGGATTATATTTATTGATTTTCAAATGTTGAATCAGCATGGCATACATGGGATAGACCCACTGGTCATAGTGTATAATTCTTTTTATACATTTTGTATTCAATTTGCTAATATTTTGTTGAGGATTTTGCATCTCTATTCATGAGAGATATTGGTCTATAGTTTTCTTTTCTTTTAATGTCTTTCCTTATGGTATTAGTGTAATGCTGGCCTCATAGGATGAGTCAGGAAATATTCCCTCTGTTTGTAACCTCTGAGAGAGATTTTAGAGAACCAATATAATTTCTTCCTTACATATTTGGTAGAATTCACCACTGAACACATCTGAGCTTGGTGATTTCTGTTTGTTAATTAAATTTCTTTAGTAGATATAAGCCCCAAATTGGAATAATTTCTTCCTTACATATTTGTTAGAATTCACAACTGAACATATCTGGGCTTTGTGCTTTCTGTTTGTTCATTAAGTTTCTTTAATAGACATAGGCCTATTCAAATGTCTATTTCTTCTTCTGTAAGTTTTAGCAGATTGTCCTTTAAAAATTGGCCCATTTCATCTAGATTATCTTATTTGTGGGCATAGTTCATATTATTATTTTTTATTATTCTTTTAATGTCCATGGGATCTGCAGTGATGGCCCCTCTTTCATTTCTGATATTAGTAATTTATATCTTCTCTCTCCCTCTCTTTAGCTATCCTGGATAGAGGCTTATCAGTTTTACTGATCTTTTTAAGAACCAGCTTTTGCTTTAATTGATTTTCTCTAGTGATTCCCTGTTTTCAATTTTATTGTGTTCTCCTATGATTCTTATTATTCACTTTCTTCTGCTTACTTTGGATTTAATTTGCTTTTCTTTTTTTACTGTCCTAAAATGGAAGCTTAGATGACTGATTTTAGGTCTTTCTTCTTTTCTAATATATACATTCACTGCTATTACGTTCCCTCTAACCACTGCTTTTGTTGCATCCTACAAATTTTGATAAGTTGTGTTTTCATTTTCATTTACCAATATATTTCAAAATTTCTCTTGGAATCTCTTAGATGACTCCTTTGTTACTTAAAAGTATCTTGTTTAATCTCTACTTATTTGGGGATTTTCCAGTTATCTTTCTATTATTGATTTCTGGGTTAATTCCATTGTGATCTGAGAGCAGATGTTATATAATTTTTATTCTTTTAAACTTATTAAGGTGTATTTTATCTCCCAGAATATGGTCTATATTGGTGATATTCCATGTAAGCTTGAGAATAATGTGTATTCTGCTGTTGTTGGAAGAAGTAGTCTATAGTTGTCAATTTTATTGTATTGATTAATGGTACTGTTGAGTTCAGCTATGTCCTTACTGATTTTCTGCCTGCTGTATTCATCCATTTCTGATAGAGAAGTAGTGAAGTCTTCAACTATGATAGTGGATTCATCTATTTCTTCTTGCAGTTCTATCAGTTTTTTCCTCACATAGTTTGACACTCTGTTTTATGTGCATACATGTTAAGAATTGTTAGAGCATTAGCCCCTTTATCTCTGATAAATTTTCTTGCTTTGAAGTCTGCTTTGTTTGAAATTAATATGGCTATACTTGCTTCCTTTTGATTAGTGTTAGCATGGCATATTTTTCTCCATCCATTTACTTTTAATCTATATGAGTCTTTATATTTAAAGGTAGTTTCTTGTGGACAACATATAGCTAGATGTTATTTTTTTGATACACTCTGACAATCACTGCCTTTTAATTGATGCATTTAGAACATTGCTGTTCAAAGTGATTATTAATATAGTTTGCTTAATAGCTACCAATTACAGTTTAGGTTTTCTTACTCCAGCACTGGTTCCTGTGTCAGTTTCTGCTTGTGAGTCTCTGCTCCACTAAGCCATGTCTCCCTATATTTGCCTGTCTCTCTTTCTAAATTTGGAGGCAGCAGTTTACCCTACGTCCTCTCTTTTCTTAAGGATCCTAGAAGAGTTGTTGATTTTGCAATCTGTTAAGCTTTTCACTTGTTGTTAGAATGAAGCAGTGATTTCCAATCTCCTTACATGTGGAATTCAAAACTAGAAGTCTTTGTTATGTTTTTGAACAAAGAAACTCACAAGAAAGTTCAAGTCTGTGGTAGACACCTGAGCAAAGTGCTGGTCAATAGGAGTAGAGGAAGGTGATCAATGAGAAGGATGGATCAGATGGTGAGGTTCCCTGCAACCACCCAGGCACTAGATTTCAAGCTCTCTTGGCCACAGTCTTGTTGTGCAAGACCCACCCAACCAAATTAGCAGCCCTGCACATGAGTTTTTTGTTGACATTATTATTGGAGTAGGCTGAGAATAGTTTGCCAGTAAACAAATATTGAGATAAAAGATACTATTGAATGCAGAGTAATGTTCTAAGGTTGAAAGTAAAGAATGGCACAAGAAGAAGAGTTGCTTTTCCACAAAACCATGGGTCCATGGATGAGGGTAGGTAGATGTATATTCTGGGAGCCTAAGAGTTTTGGGACACAAACTAAGCCAATTTATCCCATTATTAAATTCAAAGTTTTAAAGTATTCTAAGCTACCTCTAAGTTTACCTCTAAGTACCTCTAAGCTTACTTCAATAATCTTGATCTGTCCTTCACAAAAATGATTATAACTCACTTGCATGTGTATATGTTTGTACTGAATGCTTATTATGTGCTAGTTTGTCTGTGCTAAAGATACAATGGAAAATAATCTAATTTCCAATTTCATGAATTCAACTTCTCATCACTATGTAAATAAGTAAGAAGAGTAGGGACACACTAACATTAGAAAGGTTTCATCCCATGGAATACAAGCTGCAAATATGGTGTGTTTCTTGATTTATTTATATATATTTTCTCCTGATCCATATTTTGGCTTTACTTCCCTGTTGTTCTACGTTGCCTAATTAATCTAATTTTAAGCCACTTATTTGCAAAGTAAAGCAAATAGTGAAAAGTAAAGCAAATAGTCACAAACTAGCTTCTAGGTAAGTGACTTGCCCATTTGCGATTTTCTTGTAAGAGTCTTAGGGTATTCACAAGCTAAGCTACTTAGGGTATTCAAAAAATAAGGTAATGATCCACTAACATTATAAATAGCCATTGCATGCCATCTTTTAGATCTTAGGAATTAAATAGCCCAGTAATTTTTCTTCTTTTGCCATAAATATGAAGAGAAACATCTGACAGTTTTGTAAGAAGTAAGTTTTTAAAATCTTTACGACAGTAAGATCTAAGGGAATTACGTATTTAAAGTTTCACAGAGAAGTGATCCACAAGCTAAGTCACTGCACTCTGCTCACTGCAAATTGTGCATCTTCTGGATTTCAGAAAGGAGCTCTTTACATGAATTCGTCTGTGAAAAGACCCTCTCTGCAATCAGAGCAAATGGAGAAATAATGTAATTGCTTGGATCGTATATTTTAAGAATCACAAAGTCAAATGCCTGCAGGGGCCAGACAGTTAATACAAAAATGTGACACGGGCCATGTAGGGATACTGGCACACTGGCGAGCATGTGCCCTGGTTAAGGACTCCACTCAGCAAGGGCAACAGGGTTGTGCAGAAATGTAGGCTCAGGACTCCCAGGGTGTCCCATTTTTTCAGTTAAAGTATGAATGTTAACGTGTAGTCTCTTAATTTCAAGTGTTGAAAAATATTCACAAAACTTCACACCCTTTGCAGGACACACCAAAGTATTATGCAGATCAAATATACACCACAGCCACCATAACCATCCAGTTGCAACATCCAATCTGGTATATTACATCAATTCTCTGCTTCATCTGATCAAATTTTTATATTACTTCCTCTATGCAAAGAGAAGATAAGCCCTGGAGAAGAAGAAGTGGATAAGTGGGGAACTGGAGAGTAGTACTATATAAAAAAAAAGATTTTAAAACTCCATCGTGCCTTCTGAAATGATATAAAAGAAAAAGCTTTGACATCTCCCATTAGGACAGTAGAGCCACCGTGACAGGGAATTGTCTGCTCTGTTCTGTGGCACTTTAGTTATTCTAGCTTACATGTTTGACAACCTCTATCTTTTTTAAAATTTGAAATTCTATCACTCTTTTCAGAGTACCCAGAGCTCAAGTCTAATTTTAACTAATCCAGTGTATAGATGCTTGTTTTTTTAGGATTCTTTCCTCATAATAAACATCTGGGAAGTGGTTAAAGTTATGCAGTGTTTTTATAAATTTTTATAAAGCATGAGTAAAAGAAAAGCAAGTCGAAGTTTCCCTTTCTATATACGGTCTAAAAAGATCTTCCCACAGACCACCTTTTCTTATCTTCCCTTAAGAGTCAGCCATAAAACATGCCACTGGCCACTAAGAGCAATTTTCAGGTGATCCTCATGAGAAGGGAAAAACCTTCCATATATTTATGACTTTTCACAATCTATTTTCTTCATGTTCCAAATCATGTCAGACATCTTATTGCCATGACACACAATGCCCAGTAGAGACAGTCGGTATGGCTCCCATCACTTTAATAACACATCACTCAGAGCAATCATGCATCAGCTTCAAGTGCTTTTTAAAAAGCAGTCTCAGGAAGACCATTTCTGTTTTTCCAACTCAGTCTTTAAGTTGAATATATTATCTATATCCTAAACCAAAAGTGGTGTTTATTCAGTCATTCAACACATATTTATTGAAGGCTTCTATATTTATGGAGGCACTCTGCTAGGAATCAGGAACATAATGTGAATTAAATGGACACAGTTCTGCCTTCATGGATCCAAGGGATCAGAAATTAATCAAACAAATCAGCGTATAATCACAAGCTTTGATAAGTACAAGTACGCTGAAGGAGGATCATGAAATGCAGTGAGAGTCTAAAACAGGGAATGTGTCATGACCTGGTCGGGGGATGGAGGGGAAGTCTTCACTTAGGAAGCGATGCTCAAACTGATAGCTCCAGAGTGCTTAGGTAGCAACATAGGGAAGAGGAAGTAAGTTAGAATGTTCCACTCAGAAAGGACTGTACATGTCACAGTCCAGGGAGGGAATAAGGCACATTTAAAGAGCTGAAAGCAAGCTAGCATGGCTGTGGTTCATAAAGGGAAGAAGGTGCAAAATGAAGCCTGATAGGTAGGTAGGGACCATATCATTCACGACTCCTAGGAAGAGCAATGGGGAGCTACTGATGGATTTGGGACTAAGGAGCAAATGTTTTCATATATGTATTTTTAAAGGATCTCTCACTCTGGTGGGGGAGAGGAGATATAAGTAGACTAGTTACAAGGTGTATTAAACAGGTGTTTCTGAGGTTTTGATATTTGGACTTTGCTGACCCTGAAGAGACTGCTACTCCCAGGGCTAATAGTAAAGAACTCCCCTGCAAGTACTCCTTTTATATGCAAACCAACCAATCCAAAGCCCAACCCTCCAACCACCTTTACTAGCTCTTATACTCCTGGCAAATATCCTCCTGCCCTAATCACCCAGGGACAGGTAACAGACAACCAGGGACAGCTCCTGTGCCCCAGACCCCACTGGAATTATTCAAAGTAGCACATCCTATGCCTGTTTACCCTGCCTCACCCATTTCTTCCCATGGAAACCATAATAAAAGCTCTTGTCCACAATTTCCCCTCACTCCCTCTGCCTCTTGACCAGTCCTGGTGCTTCCCCATGTGGGCCCACTGAGTGGTGTGCCATGCTTCCTGTTTCTAGAGATCTGTGACTTTTCCTTCATGTCAGTCATCTCTGTGTCTGTAGGTCTTACCATACCTGATTAAAACAAATCCTGGGTACATTTTAAAACACAATGCCAGGGCAGTAAGACAAGTGACTTCTTTTTTTAAAAAAATATATTCCCCTATTATTCTTTTATTTTTTTGGCTGCACTGAGTTTTCATTGCTGCGCGTGGGTTTTCTCTAGTTGTGGTGAGCAGGGCTTACTCTTTGTTGCAGTATGTGGGCTTCTCATTGCGGTGGCTTCTCTGGTTGTGGAGCATGGGCTCTAGGTTTGCGGGCTTCAGTTGTGGCATGTGGGCTCAGTAGTTGTGGCTCGTGGGCTCTAGAGTGCAGGCTCAGTAGTTGTGGTGCACGGGCTTAGTCGCTCCCCGGCATGTGGGATCTTCCCGGACCAGGGCTCAAACTCATTGGCAGGCAGATTTTTAACCACTGCACCACAAGGGAAGTCCAAGACAAGTGACTTCTGATGGAGGCTTGAACTAAGATGATTACAGTGGAGAGAAAGAAAAGTGGACGGTTACAGAAAAGTTAAGATGGATTGGATAAGGGGGTGAGGAAGAGGGAGGTATCTAAGATGATTTCTGGGTTTATGTTATGTTCAATTAAACAGATGAAGGTGCCATGTACAAAAGAGGAAATGCAGGAAAAGGACCAAGTTTGGGAGAGAGGATGATGAGTAAAATGTGCTTTCAAAATGGGCACTATTTAGAAGACCTAAATAGACATTTCTCAAAATAAGATATACAGATGGCCAAAAAACACATGAAAAGACTCTCAGCTTCACTAATTATTACAGAAATGCAAATCAAAACTACAGTGAGGTACCACCCCACACCAGTCATAATGGCCATCATTAACAAGTCTATAAATAACAAATGCTGGCGAGGCTGTGGAGAAAAGGGAACCCTCCTATGCTGTTAGTGGGAATGTAAGTTAATGCAGCCACTGTGGAAAACAGTATGGAGGTTCCTCAAAAAACTAAAAATAGGATTACCATATGATCCAGCAATCCCACACCTGGGCATATATCCAGACAACACTGTAATTCAAAAAGATACATGCACCCCTATGTTCATAGCAGCTCTATTCACAATAGCCAAAACATGAAAACAACCTAAATGTCCATCAACAGGTGAATGGATAAAGAAGATGTGGTATATAAAATATATACAATGGAATACTACTCAGCCATAAAAAAGAACTAAATAATGCCATTTGCAGCAACATGGATGTAACTAGAGATTATCATACTAAGTGAAGTAAGTCAGAAAGAGAATGATAAATACCATATGTTATCACTTATATGTGGAATCTAAAATATGACACAAATGAACCTATCTACAAAACAGAAACAGACTCACAGACATAGAGAACAGACTTGTGGTTGCCAAGGGGAAGGGGAGTGGGGGAGGGAAGGACTGGGAGTTGGGGTTAGTAGATGCAAACTATTACATTTAGAATGGACAAACAACAAGGTCCTACTCTATAGCATAGGGAACTATATCCAATATCCTGGGATAAACCATAATGGAAAAGAATATAAAAAAGAATGTATATATTGTGTATAACTGAGTCACTTTGCTGTACAACAGAAATTAACACCACACTGTAAATCAACTATACTTCAATTAAAAAATGTGCTTTCAAGACAACCAAATGTAAATGTTTCAGGGAAAGTTCGACTAAAGCTTATATTCAGGGAAAGGAATCCCCACCACCCTTGTCCATTTACCCAAAGATGAGGACTCCAAGGCAATACTATTTATAGACTGTGAATTTTTCCCTAATATATCACACTTCTGCTTGATGGAAATGACAGTTTAAAATGAGAAACATTACTATATTTATATCTTACCGGCTGTGAAAAATTAATTTTCACATGCTCTTATAGATGCTATTTGATACACATCTGTCTGCCTACTGTCCATGTTAAACTAAAATGCATTCTCATAGTGAAATATTCTCCGAACCTGAGCCAAATTGCCTGAAAGTGCCCTTCATTCTATGAACCATAAGGATAGTACTTCCTTTAATGTGACAAGAAATCACACTGTCAGGTTCTCCTGATTCATCCTAATAATCACACTTACTTGGATCACACTGCAACACAAGTTGTTCTCAGATTGATCTTTAAATTTATGAGATGAAGAAGATAACAGTTACGGGAAAAATTCCAAGTTGGCTGCCATTCTTGTAATTGGTGGGTCTTTTCATGGTTTCAGAATAAAAGTAGAGAGACCAACAGGGTGACATGAGATATTTCCCTCTCTCCTTCGAAACTGGAAAGACAAAGGTGCTAAAATAATGACTTTGCCACTATTACTTTTACCAAGGAGGTTTGAGGGTTGTCTTCTCTCTTTTTCTGTATTTTGAGAAGTTCTAACAAAAAAGATTTCTGAAGTTTTTGTTATCTAGCTCAATTTTGACTGTGGAGCTGAGGAAAAAAAAGAAGTCTACGCTCCTTCAGGGAAGGCAAGTCTATTTCATGGTAACTAATCATACTCCCAGGATTCTGATCTTGGATTGTGTAAAAAGTCTAAATTGCCTACAAGCACCAGCTGTTACTTAGGAAATATAACTGTCCGAATATGGCAAGATAAGTAAGGACATAACCAGCTCTTTTTAAATTTTTTTTAACATCCTTATTGGAGTATAATTGATTTACAATGGTGTGTTAGTCTCTGTTTTATAAGAAAGTAAATCAGTTATACATGTACATATGTCCCAATATCTCTTCCCTCTTGCATCTCTCTCCATCCCACCCTCCCTATCCCACCCCTCTAGGTGGTCACAAAGCACCGAGCTGATCTCCCTGTGCTATGCGGATGCTTCCCACTAGCTATCTACTTTATTTTGGTAGTGTATATATGTCCACGGCACTCTCTCACTTTGTCCCAGCTTACCCTTCCCCCTCCCCATATCCTCAAGTCCATTCTCTAGCAGTACTGCATCTTTATTCCTGTCTTGCCCCTAGGTTCTTCTGACCATTATTTTTTCTTTTTTTTTAGATTCCATATATATGTGTTAGCATACGGTATTTTTCTCTTTCTGACTTACTTCACTCTGTATGACAGTCTCTAGGTCCATCCACCTCACTGCAAATAACTCAGTTTCGTTCCTTTTTATGGCTGAGTAATAATCCATTGCATATATGTGCCACATCTTCTTTATCCATTCATCTGTTGATGTACACTTTGGTTGCTTCCATGTCTTGGCTATTGTAAATAGAGCTGCAATGAACATTTTGGTACATGACTCTTTTTGAATTATGGTTTTCCCAGAGTATATGCCCAGTAGTGGGATTGCTGGGTTGTATGGTAGTTCTATTTGTAGTTTTTTAAGGAACCTCCATACTGTTCTCCATAGCGGCTGTATCAAATTACATTCCCACCAACAGTGCAAGAGTGTTCCCTTTTCTCCACACACTCTCCAGCATTTATTGTTTGTAGATATTTTGATGATGGCCATTCTGACCGGTGTGAGGTGATAACTCATTGTAGTTTTGATTTGCAATTCTCTAATGATTAGTGATGTTGAACATCCTTTCATGTGTTTGTTGGCAATCTGTATATCTTCTTTGGAGAAATGTCTATTTAGGTCTTCTGCCCATTTTTGGATTGGGTTGTTTGTTTTTTTAATATTGAGCTGCATGAGTTGCTTATATGTTTTGGAGATTAATCCTTTGTCAGTTGCTTCATTTGCAAATATTTTCTCCCATTCTGAGGGTTGTCTTTTCATCTTATTTATGTTTTCCTTTGCTGTGCAAAGGCCTTTAAGTTTCAATAGGTCCCATTTGTTTATTTTTGTTTTTATTTCCATTTCTCTAGGAGGTGGGTGAAAAAGGATCTTGCTGTGATTTATTTCACAGAGTGTTCTGCCTAAATTTTCCTCTAAGAGTTTGATGGTGTCTGGCCTTACATTTAGGTCTTTAATCCATTTTGAGTTTACTTTTGTGTATGGTGTTAAGGAGTGTTCTACTTTCATTCTTTTACATGTACGTGTCCAGTTTTCCCAGCATCATTTATTGAAGAGGCTGTCTTTTCTCCATTGTATATTCTTGCCTCCTTTATCAAAGATGAGGTAACCATATGTGCGTCAGTTTATCTCTGGGCTTTCTATCCTGTTCCATTGATCTATCTTTCTGTTTTTGTCCCAGTACCATACTGTCTTGATTACTGTAGCTTTGTAGTATAGCCTGATGTCAGTGAGCCAGATTCCTCCAGCTCCATTTTTCGCTCTCAAGATTGCTTTGGCTATTCGGGGTCTTTTATGTTTCCATACAAATTGTGAATTTTTTTGTTCTAGTTCTGTGAAAAATGCCAGTGGTAGTTTGATAGGGATTGCATTGAATCTGTACATTGCTTTGGGCAGTAGAATCATTTTCACAATGTTGATTCTTCCAATCCAAGAACATGGTATATCTCTCCATCTATTTGTATCATCTTTAATTTCTTTCATCAGTGTCTTATAATTGTAAGCATACAGGTCTTTTGTCTCCTTAGGTAGGTTTGTTCCTAGGTATTTCATTCTTTTTGTTACAATGGTCAATGGGAGTGTTTTCTTAATTTCACTTTCAGGTTTTTCATCATTAGTGTGTAGCAATGAAAGAGATTTCTGTGCATTTTGTATTCTGCTACTTTACCAAATTCATTGATTAGCTCTAGTAGTATTCTGGTAGCATGTTTAGGATTCTCTATGTATAGTATCATGTCATCTGCAAACAGTGACAGCTAAACTTCTTCTTTTCCAATTTGGATTCCTTTTCTTACTTTTTCTTCTCTGATTCCTGTGGCTAAAACTTCCAAAACTACGTTGAATAATAATGGTGAGAGTGGGCAACCTTGTCTGGTTCTTGATCTTAGTGGAAATGGTTTCAGTTTTTCACCATCGCGGACAATGTTAGCTGTGGGTTTGTCATATATGGCCTTTATTATGTTGAGGAAAGTTCCTTCTATGTCTACTTTCTGGAAGGTTTTTATCATAAATGGTGTTGAATTTTGTCGAAAGATTTCTCTGCATCTGTTGAGATGACCATATGGTTTTTCTCCTTCAATTTGTTAATATGGTGTATCACATTGATTGATTTGCATATATTGAAGAATCCTTGCATTCCTGGGATAAACCCCACTTGATCATAGTGTATGATCCTTTTAATGTGCTGTTAGATTCTGTTTGCTAGTATTTTGTTGAGGATTTTGGCATCTATGTTCATCAGTGATATTGGCCTGTCGTTTTCTTTCTTTGTGACATCTTTTTCTGGTTTTGGTATCAGAGTGATGGTGGCCTCGTTGAATGAGTTTGGGAGTGTTCCTCCCTCTGTTATATTTTTGAAGAGGTTGAGAAGGGTAGGTGTTAGCTCTTCTATAAATATTTGATAGAATTTGCCTGTGAAGCCATCTGGTCCTGAGCTTTTGTTTGTTGGAAGATTTTTAATCACAGTTTCAATTTCAGTGCTTGTGATTGGACTGTTCATATTTTCTACTTCTTCCTGGTTCTGTCTCGGCATGTTGTGCATTTCTAAGAATTTGTCCATTTCTCCCAGGTTGTCCCTTTTATTGGCATAGAGTTCCCTGTAGTATTCTCTCATGATCATTTGTATTTCTGCAGTGTCAGCTGTTACTTCTCCTTTTTCATTTCTAATTCTACTGATTTGAGTCTTCTCCCATTTTTCTTGATGAGTCTGGCTAATGGTTTATCAATTTTGTTTACCTTATCAAAGAAACAGCTTTTAGTTTTATTGATCTTTGCTATTGGTTCCTTCATTTCTTTCTCATTTATTTCTGATCCGATCTTTATGATTTTTTCCTTCTGCTAATGTTGAGGTTTTTTGTTCTTCTTTCTCCAATTGCTTTAGGTGCAAGGTTAGGTTGTTTATTTGAGGTGTTTATTGTTTCTTAAGGTTGGAGTATATTGCTATCAATTTCCCTCTAGAACTACTTTTGCTGCATCCCATAGGTTTTGGGTCATTGTGTTTTCATTGTTATTTGTTTCTAGGTATTGTTTGATTTCCTCTTTGATTTCTTCAGTGATCTCCTGGTTATTAAGTAGTGTCTTGCTTAGCCTCCATGTGTTTGTATTTCTTACAGATTTTTCCTGTAATTGATATCTAGTCTCATGGCATTGTGGTCGGAAAAGATACTTGATAAGATTTCAATTTCCTTAAATTTACCAAGGCTTGATTTGTGACCCAAGATATGATCTATCTTGGAGAATGTTCCATGAGCACTTCAGAAGAATGTGTATTCTGTTGTTTTTGGATGGAATGTCCTATAAATATCAATTAAGTGCATCTTGTTTAATGTATCATTTAAAGCTTGTGTTTCCTTATTTTTCTTCATTTTGGATGATCTGTCCATTGATGAAAATGGGGTGTTAAAGTCCCCTACTATGATTGTGTTACTGTCGATTTCCCCTTTTATAGCTGTTAGTATTCGCCATATGTGTTGAGGTGCTCCTATGTTGGATGCATAAATATTTACAACTGTTATATCTTCTTCTTGGATGGATCCCTTGATCGTTATGTAATGTCCTTCTTTGTCTCTTGTAATAGTCTTTGTTTTAAAGTCTATTTTGTCTGATATGAGAATGGCTACTGCAGCTTTCTTTTGATTTCCATTTGCATGGAATATCTTTTTCCATCCCCTCACTTTCAGTCTGTATGTGTCCCTAGATTTGAAGTGGGTCTCTTGTAGACAGCCTATATACGGGTCTTGTTTTTGTATCCATTCAGCCAGTCTATGTCTTTTGGTTGGAGTATTTAATCCATTTACATTTAAGGTAATTATCGATATGTATGTTCCTATTACCATTTTCTTAATTGTTTTGGGTTTTTATTGTAGGTCTTTTCCTTCTCCTGTGTTTCCTGCCTAGAGAAGTTCCTTTAGCATTTGTTTTTTTTTTTTTTTTTTTTTTAGCATTTGTTTTAAAGCTGGTTTGGTGGTGCTCAATTCTCTTAGCTTTTGCTCATCTTTAAAGGTTTTAATTTCTATGTCGAATCTAAATGAGATCCTTGCTGGGTAGAGTAATCTGGGTTGTAGGTTTTTCTCCTTCATCACTTTAAATATATCCTGCCACTCCCTTGTGGCTTGCAGAGTTTCTCCTGAAAGATCAGCTGTTAACCTTATGGGGACTCCCTTATGTGTTATTTGTTGTTTTTCCCTTGCTGCTTTTAATATTTGTTCTTTGTATTTAATTTTTGATAGTTTGATTAATATGTGTCTTGGCATGTTTCTCCTTGGAGTTATCCTGTATGGGACTCTCTGAGCTTCCTGGACTTGATTAACTATTTCTTTTCCCACATTAGGGAAGTTTTCAACTATAATCTCTTCAAATATTTTCTCAGTCCATTTCTTTTTCTCTTCTTCTTCTGGGACTCCTATAATTCGAATGTTGGTGTGTTTAATGTTGTTCCACGGGTCCCTGAGACAGTCCTCAATTCTATTAATTCTTTTTTCTTTATTCTGCTCTGCAGTAGTTATTTCCACTATTTTATCTTCCAGGTCACTTATCCGTTTTTCTTCCTCAGTTATTCTGCTACTGATTCTTTCCAGAGAATTTTAAATTTCATTTATTGTGTTGTTCATCACTGTTTTCTTTGCTCTTTAGTTCTATTCGGTCCTTGTTAAACGTTTCTTGTATTTTCTCCATTCTATTTCCAAGATTTTGGATCATCTTTACTATCACTATTCTGAATTCTTTTTTGGGTAGACTGTCTATTTCCTCTTCATTTGTTAGGTCTGGTGGGTTTTTGCCTTGCTTCTTCATCTGCTGTGTGTTTCTCTGTCTTCTCATTTTGCTTAACTTACTGTGTTTGAGGTCCCCTTTTCGCAGGCTGCAGGTTCGTAGTTCCCATTGTTTTTGGTGTCTGTCCCCAGTGGCTAAGGTTGGTTCAGTGGGTTGTGTAGGCTTCCTGGTGGAGGAGACTAGTGCCTGTGTTCTGGTGGATGAGGCTGGATCTTGTCTTTGTGGTGGGTAGGTCCACGTCTGGTGGTGTGTTTTGGGGTGTCTGTGGCCTTATTAGAATTTTAGGCAACCTCTGTGCTAATGGATGGGGTTGTGTTCCTGTCTTGCTAGTTGTTTCGCATAGGGTGTCCTGCACTGTAGCTTGCTGGTCGTTGAGTGGAGCTGGGTCTTGGCGTTAAGATGGAGATCTCTGGGAGTATTTCACTGTTTGATGTTACGAGGAGTTGGGAGGTCTCTTGTGGACCAGTGACCTGAAGTTGGCTCTCCATCTCAGGGTCACAGCACTGATGCTTGACTGGAGCACCAAGAGCCTGTCCTCCACACAGCTCAGAATAAAAGGAAGGAAGAAAAGAAAGAAAGAAAGGAAGAAGAAGATAAAATAAAATACATGTATTATAATAAAAAACAATTATTAAAAAAATTTTTTTAAGTAATAAAATCAAAAAAAAGGACAGACAGAACCCTAGCAAAAGTGGTAAAAGCAAAGTTATTCAGACACAATCACACATAGAAGAATACACATACACACTCACAAGAAGAGAAAAAGGGAAAAAAAAAATATATATCTCATTGCTCCCAATGTCCACCTCCTCAATTTGATATGATTCGTTGTCTATTCAGGTTGTCCACAGATGCAGGGTACATCAAGTTGATTGTGGAGATTTAATCTGCTGCTCCTGAGGCTGCTGGGAGAAATTTCCCTTTCTCTTCTTTGTTCATACAGCTCCCGGGGTTCAGCTTTCTATTTGGCCCCACCTCTGCGTGTAGGTCTCCTGAGGGCGTCTGTTATTTGCTCAGACAGGACGGGGTTAATGCGGCAGCTGATTTGGGGGCTCTGGCTCGCTCAGGCCGATGGGAGGGAGGGGTATGGATGCGGTGCGAGCCTGCAGCACAAGAGGCCGGTGGGACGTTGCAACAGCCTGAGGCACATTGTGAGTTCTCCCGGGGAAGTTGTCCCTGGATCCCGGGACCCTGGCAGTGGCGGCCTGCACAGGCTCCCGTCAGCAAGGTGTGGAGAGTGACCTGTGCTTGCTCACAGGCTTCTTGGTGGCAGCGGCAGCAGCCTTAGCGTCTCATGCCTGTCTCTGGGGTCCGCGCTGTTAGCCGCGGCTCACGCCCGTCTCTGGAGCTCCTTTAAGCAGTGCTCTTAATCCCTTCTCCTCATGCACCAGGAAACAAAGAGGGAAGAAAAAATCTCTTGCTTCTTCGGCAGCTCCAGACTTTTTCCCAGACTCCCTCCCAGCTGGCTGTGGCACACTAGCCCCTTCAGGCTGTGTTCATGCCACCAGTCCTCTCCCTGGGGTCTGACCTCCGAAGCCGGAGCCTCAGCTCCCAGCCCCCGCCTGCCCTGGTGGGTAAGCAGACAAGCCTCTGGGGCTGGTGAGAGCTGGTCAGCACCAAACCTCCATGTGGGAATCTCTCCACTTTGCCCTCTGCACCCCTGTGGCTGTGCTCTCCTCCATGGCGCCGAAGACTCCCCCCTCCACCACCTGCAGTCTCCACCCACGAAGGGGCTTCCTAGTGTGTGGAAACCTTTCCTCCTTCACAGCCCCTCCCACTGGTGCAGGTCCCGTCCCTATCCTTTTGTCTCTGTTTATTCTTTTTTTTTTTTTTTTTTTTTT
>NW_021703783.1:34552371-34633388 GCF_005190385.1 Monodon monoceros
TTTGCCCTACCCAGGTATGTGGGGAGTTTCCTGCCTTTTGGGAGGTCTGAGGTCTTCTGACAGTGTTCTGTAGGTGTTCTGTAGGAGTTGTTCCACATGTAGATGTATTTCTTATGTATTTGTGGGGAGGAAAGTGATCTCCATGTCTTACTCTTCCGCCATCTTGAAGCTCCTCCATAACCAGTTCTTATAGTTTCCTAATGAGATACAAGCAGGAGAATGAAACTGATGGTCACATCCATGATGCATTATGGACCCTGGTGAAATCTGACAGATTTGAGGAAGGCTGCAGAGTCAAACCAAGTCTGGAAACTAATCTACACTGGAGAAAGGAGAAAATATTTCCAAGCCCATTTTATCTTGTTTCTCACTCATTATGGAACAAGAAGGGAACATCTCTAATATACCATCACATTGCTTATTATTAATTATAATAATAATAATTTACCTTTCAGAGCCCTTACAATGTATTGGGCATTATACCATGAATTTACTTAAATTATTTAATTTTATCTTCATTACAATGAAGGTAATGAGGTAATTATTGCCATTATTTCCATAAAAGAAAAATAAATACTATATATGTCAAATAATATATTTTCCCAAAATTATCCATCAAAAAAGTCCCTTCATTTCAATTCTATGGAAAGTTCTCCCTTATTATGGGGCACTATTTTAGTTACTAAAGTTTGAACATCAGAATAGTATGAGAAAGACATATTTATCTGAAATGATCATAACTTGTGCTAGTTTTAGATGCTTGTGAAAGTAATCTAATAGAATTGTTTTTTTTTTTAAAAAAAGAGGTAAAGGTGTTTAACCAAGATTTATTAATTACTCCTTTGGGACTGCTAATAAAACTCATGACTCAAGTCTTTTTAATCACTCTAAGAGGTTATTTTGTAAACATAATGATCGTTCACTGATGAATTTAAAAATCCACACTCTTAATGTTATGAAACTTTATGCTTACAGACTGGGATAAATTTTGTAGTTGACAGCATCAACTACATTCAAAAAGCTTGGATTCTTGCACAACTTGGATTGATGGGAAGACATACTCCAAAAACTTGTGTGCAGCAGCTCAGAAAGTGGCCAAAGGAATGAGAAAGATGCTTGGGAAGAATTTGAATCAAAGTATTTCACGAAGTATGAGACTAAAAAACAACAATGCTTCTAAATTAAACTTATTTCATATGTAATAGAATTTAAATATATACATGTAACTGAATATGTAAATATTTTAAGTTATATCTCCCAATTGAATCTTTTTTCTCATGTTTGTATATTTAAGTTGACTAAAAATGTATTTTCGAGGACCTTTCACTGGAAAACTGAAAATTCACCTTAATTTCAAGTTTGCCTGATTTGAGCATCTGTCATATTTTCCCAAGGTCCTCACGCAATTACCGAAGTGTGGAAGCAGGATTTGAACTCAAGTGTTTAGAATCTAAAACCTGCCCTTTTGAGAGTCCGCCTGCTGATGCAGGGGATGTGGGTTCGTGACCCGGTCTGGGAAGATCCCATGTGCCGCGGAGCAGCTGGGCCCGTGAGCCATTGCTGCTGAGCCTGCGCATCCGGAGCCTGTGCTCCGCAGTGGGAGAGGCCACAACAGTGAGAGGCCCGTGTACCACAAAAAAAATAAAAAAATAAAAAAATAAATAAAACCTGCCCTTATTCACTCTTCTTTATTGCTCTATGTGTGACCCCAAGCTTTTCTCCTCATCTATTTTAAGACAGTGTAATGGTTAATTTTATGTGTAACTTGGCTGGGCCACAGTGCCCAGATATGTGGTCCAACATTATTCTTGATATTGAGGGGTTTTATACGAGATTAACATTTAAATCAGTGGACTTTGAGTGAAGCAGATTGTCCTCCAGAGTGTGGGTGGGTCTCAACCAATCAGTTAAAGGCCTGAAAAGAACAAAAGATCGACTGTTCTGAGGAAGAGGGAATTGACCTTGAACATTGCCTCTTTCCTGGGTCTTCAGTCTGATGCCCTTTGGACTTGAGCCACAGAATCAGCCCTTCTCTGGGCCTCCAGCCTGCCAGCTCACTCTGCAGATTTTGGACTTGCCAGCCTCCATAATCACGTGAGCAAATTCCTTAAAATAAATCTCTTTCCAAATATACACACATCCTACTGATTCTGTTTCTCATCAACACATCTTGATTCATACAGACAGAAACCAAGTTCTCAATTTCTTGGTATTCTCTGTTTCAATGCTTTTTTTCCCACAGCAATCTCTGAATACAAGAAGTACCCAAAATGCTTGTTTATAGACTTACATTTAGTAAATATTAAAAATAAATACATTTTCTCTTAGACTACTTAAAACTTTTATGATTCACCTTTGGCTGAGAGGTACTACCACTCCCCTCTTACCCCATAGGTGTTCTTAAGGAGCAGTTTGGCTAATGCATAAACATGTACCTCCCTAGTATTTCTCTTCCTCTCCTAGAATGTACCAGCTTAGTCCCCACATTTTCTGGATTCTTAGAGATCCAATGGAGTGTCCTAAAGTAGAGAGAGTGAGCTTGAAAAAATTTGCCAATTGAACCAGAGGCTGGAATAGACTTTCAGAATTCAACCCAGAGACTCAATTGTGTCTCACTCAACAAACCTTTTGGGAATTCCTCTGATGTGGAAGGCACTGGAGTACGTCGATATAAGAGACAAAGATGAATATTCATGGCACCATTATCCTCTCATCCCATAAATTAGAAACTTTGGAGGTTTAGTAGTATAAAAATAATTACATGCTTGATGCCAGGCAGCATGCTATGTGTTTTTTATTTTTTAATATCCTTTCATTTCAAGACAACCCTATGACGTATAAAAGACCATCATTTTTCGAAAATATCACATTCACAGAAAGACAGACAAGATGAAAAGGCAGAGGGTTATGTATCAGATGAAGGAACAAGATAAAACCCCAGAAAAACAACTAAATAAAGTGGAGATAGGCAACCTTCCAGAAAACGAATTCAGAATAATGATAGTGAAGATGATCCAGGACCTTGGAAAAAGAATGGAGGCAAAGATCGAGAACATGCAAGAAATAATTAACAAAGACCTAGAAAAATTAAAGAACAAACAAACAGAGATGGACAATAAAATAACTGAAATGAAAACTACACTAGAAGGAATCAATAGCAGAGTAACTGAGGCAGAAGAACGGATAAGTGACCTGGAAGATAGAATGGTGGAATTCACTGCTGTGGAACAGAATAAAGAAAAAAGAATGAAAAGAAATGAAGACAGCTAAGAGACCTCTGGGACAACATTAAATGCAACAACATTCACATTATAGGGGTCCCAGAAGGAGAAGAGAGAGAGAAAAGACCAAGGAAAATATTTGAAGAGATTATAGTCTAAAATTTCCCTAACATGGGAAAGAAAATAGCCACCCAAGTCCAGGAAGCACAGCGAGTCCCATACAGGATAAACCCAAGGAGAAACACACCGAGACACATAGTAATCAAATTGGCAAAAGTTAAAGACAAAGAAAAATTATTGAAAGCAGCAAGAGAAAAATGACAAATAACATACAAGGGAACTCCCATAAGGTTAACAGCTGATGGCTCAGCAGAAACTCTACAAGCCAGATGGGAGTGGCATGATATACTTAAAGTGATGAAAGGGAAGAACCTACAACCAATATTACTCTACCCAGAAAGGATCTCATTCAGATTCGATGGAGAACTCAAAAGCTTTACAGACAAGCAAAGGCTAAGAGAATTCAGCACCACCAAATCAGCTCTACAACAAATGCTAAAGGAACTTCTCTAAGTGGGAAACACAAGAGTAGGAAAGGACCTACAAAAACAAACCCAAAACAATTAAGAAAATGGTAATAGGAACATACATATCGATAATTACCTTAAACATGAATGGATTAAAGGCTCCAACCAAAAGACACAGGCTTGCTGAATGGATACAAAAACAAGACCTACATATATGCTGTCTACAAGAGACCCACTTCAGACCTAGGGATGCATACAGACTGAAAGTGAGGGGATGGAAAAAGATATTCCATGCAAATGGAAATCAAAAGAAATCTGGAGTAGCAATACTCATATCAGATAAAATAGACTTTAAAATAAATAATGTTATAAGAGACAAGGAAGGACACTACATAATAATCAAGGGATCAATCCAAGAAGAAGATATAACAATTATAAATATATATGCAACCAACATAGGAACACCTCAATACATAAGGCAACTGCTAACAGCTCTAAAAGAGGAAATTAACAGTAACACAATCATAGTGGGGGACTTTAACACCTCACCTACACCAATGGACAGATCATCCAAAATGAAAATAAATAAGGAAACAGAAGCTTTAAATGACACAATAGACAAGATAGATTTAATTGATATTTATAGGACATTCCATCCAAAAACAGCAAATTACACTTTCTTCTCAAGTGCACACAGAACATCCTCCAGGATAGATCACATCTTGGGTCACAAATCAAGCATCAGTAAATGTAAGAAAATTGAAATCATATCAAGCATCTTTTCTGACCACAACGCTATGAGACTAGAAATGAATTTCAGGGAAAAAAACGTAAAAACACTAACACAGGCTAAACAATACGTTACTAAATAACCAAGAGATCACTGAAGAAATTAAAGAGGAAATCAAAAAATACCTAGAGACAAGTGACAGTGAAAACACGACGATCCAAAACCTATGGATGCAGCAAAAGCAGTTTTAAGAGGGAAGTTTATAGCTATACAAGCCTACCTCAAGAAACAAGAAAAATCTCAAATAGACAATCCAACCTTACACCTAAAGGAACTAGAGAAAGAAGAACAAACAAACCCCAAAGTTAGCAGAAGGAAAGAAATCATGAAGATCAGATCAGAAATAAATGAAATAGAAACAAAGAAAACAATAGCAAAGATCAATAAAACTAAAAGCTGGTTCTTTGAGAAGTTAAAAAACAATTGATAAACCATTAGCCAGACCCATCAAGAAAAAGAGGCAGAGGACTCAAATCAATAAAATTAGAAATGAAAAAGGAGAAGTCACAATAGACACTACAGAAATACAAAACATCCTAAGAGACTACTACAAGCAACTCTATGCAAATAAAATGGACAACCTGGAAGAAATGGACAAATTCTTAGAAAGGTATAACCTTCCAAGACTGAACCAGGAAGAAATAGAAAATATGAACAGACCAATCACAAGTAATGAAATTGAAAATGTGAGTAAAAATCTTCCAACAAACAAAAGTCCAGGACCAGATGGCTTCACAGGTGAATTCTATCAAACATTTAGAGAAGAGGTAACACCCATCCTTCTCAAACTCTTCCAAAAAATTGTAGAGGAAGGAACACTTCCAAACTCATTCTACGTGGCCACCATCACCCTCATACCGAAACCACACAAAGATGTCACAAAAAAAGAAAATTACAGACCAATATCACTGATGATATAGATGCAAAAATCCTCAACAAAATACTAGCAAACAGAATCCAACAACACATGAAAAGGATCATACGTCATGATCAAGTGGAATTTATCCCAGGGATGCAAGGATTCTTCAGTATACGCAAATCAATCAATGTGATACACCATATTAACAAATTGAAGAAGAAAAACCATATGATCATCTCAATAGATGCAGAAAAAGCTTTTGACAAAATTCAACACCCATTTATGATAAAAACTCTCCAGAAAGTGGGCATAGAGAGAACCTGCCTCAACATAATAAAGGCCACATATGACTAATCCACAGTAAACATCATTCTTAATGGTGAAATAGTGAAAGCATTTCCTCTAAGATCAGGAACAAGGGAAGGATGTCCACTCTCGCCACTATTATTCAACATAGTTTTGGAAGTGCTAGCCACAGCAATCAGAGAAGAAAAAGAAATAAAAGGAAAACAGATTGAAAAAGAAGTGAAACTGTCACTGTTTGCTGATGACATGATATTATACATAGAGAGTCCTAAAAATGCCACCCTCAAACTACTAGAGCTAATCAATGAATTTGGTAAAGTTGCAGGATACAAAATTAATGCACAGAAATCTCTTGCCTTCCTATACACTAATGATGAAAAATCAGAAAGAGAAATTAAGGAAACACTCCCATTTACCATGGCAACAAAAAGAATAAAATACCTAAGAATAAACCTACCTAGGAGACAAAAGACCTGTATGCAGAAGACTATAAGACACTGATGAACGAAATTAAAGATGACACCAACAGATGGAGAGATATACCATGTTCTTGGATTGGAAGAATCAATATTGTGAAAATGAGTATACTGCCCAAAGCCATCTGCAGATTCAATTCAATGCCTATCAAATTACCAATGGCATATTTTACGAAACTAGAACAAAAAGTCTTAAAATTTGTATGGAGACACAAAAGACCCCAAATAGCCAAAGGAGTCTTAAGGGAAAAAAACGGAGCTGGAGGAATCAGACTCCCTGACTTCAGACTATACTACAAAGCTACAGTAATCAAGATAATATGGTGGCACAAAAACAGAAACATAGATCAATGGAACAAGATAGAAAGTCCAGAGATAAGCCCACACACATATGGTCAACTAATCTATGACAAAGGAGGCAAAGATATACAATGGAGTAAAGACAGTCTCTTCAATAAGTGGTGCTGGGTAAACTGGACAGCTACATATAGAAGAATGAAATTAGAACATTCCCTAACACCATACGCAAAAATAAACTCAAAATGGATTAGAGACCTAAATGTAAGACTGAACACTATAAAACTCTTAGAGGAAAACATAGGAAGAACACTATTTGACATAAATCACAGCAAGATCTTTTTTGATCCACCTCCTAGAGTAATGGAAATATAAACAAAAATAAACAATGGGACCTAATGAAACTTAAAAGCTTTTGCAAAACAAAGGAAACTATAAACAAGATGAAGAGACAACCCTCAGAATGTCAGAAAATATTTACAAATGAATCAACGGACAAAGGATTAATCTCCAAAATATATAAACAGCTCATGCAGCTGAATATTAAAGAAACAAACAACCCAATCCATAAATGGGCAGAAGACCTAAATAGACATTTCTCCAAAGAAGACATACAGATGGCCAAGAAGCACATGAAAAGCTGCTCAACGTCACTAATTATTAGAGAAATGCAAATCAAAACTACAATGAGGTATCACCTCACACCCGTTAGAATGGGCATCATCATAAAATCTACAAACAACAAATGCTGGAGAGGGTGTGGAGAAAAGGGAACCCTCTTGCACTGTTGGTGGGAATGTAATTTGATACAGCCGCTATGGAGAACAGTATGGAGGTTCCTTAAAAATCTAAAAATAGAATTACCATATGATCTAGCAATCCCACCACTGGGCATGTACTCAGAGAAAACCATAATTCAAAAAGACACATGCACCCCAGTGTTCATTGCAGCACTATTTACAATAGCCAGGTCATGGAAGCAACCTAAATGCCCATTGACAGACGAATGGATAAAGAAGTTGTGGTACATATATACAATGGATTATTACTCAGCTATAAAAAGGAACGAAATTGAGTCATTTGTTGAGACGTGAATGGATCTAGAGACTGTCATACAGAGTGAAGTAAGTCAGAAAGAGAAAAACAAATATTGTATATTAATGCATGTATGTGGAACCTAGAAAAATGGTACAGATGAACCTGTTTGCAGGCAGAAGTTGAGACACAGATGTAGAGAACAAACATATGGACACCAAGGGTTTAAAGCCACGGGGGTGTGGGGATGGTGGTGTGATGAATTGGGCGATTGGTATTGACATGTATACACTGACGTGTATAAAATTGATGACTAATAAGAACCTGCTATATAAAAAATATATAAAATTCAAAAATTAAAAAAAAGAAACATCACCATTTTTCATGCCTATTTTACAAAAACTGAGGTTAAGTAATTCTTCAATGGTTACACAGTTAGTAAATGGCCAAGGTAGGATTCAAAATCCAGGGAATCTATTCCTCAAGTCCATGCTTTTCACCACTAGGCTACCTGCCTATGTTCACTGCATTCCTCTCCTCTTCCTCCTATAGGTAATCTGTCCCCACATTTTGTAGAGAAGAGCCACACCCCCAGGAGTTCTAGCTAATAAATTTGTGAAATAGCAAATAGAAGTGGAAATAATTGGGTTATTAATGCTTATCTTTTCAAAGTATGCAAATTCCTTTCAATATATGATCAAAGCTACAAATCCCCTCCACATAGTCACAAATTTTACATATAACTTTGAAATATTCACAGTCTATCCAGAGGTCAGGACAAAACCCCTTGAACCAGACAAATGTGAATACAATTGAATGCTCTCAGTTAAGGGCTGGATTTTGAGCGACACTGGCTATAGCGATTGATAGAGCTCCTAAGAAAAAAGGTGATCAGCCTCGTGTAGACAAGCATGGAAAGCTGAACAAGTGCCAGAATGAGACAGAGCCAGTACAACAGAGGAGGAATAAAATGAGGCAGAGCCAGTGCAATACAGAAGGAAGAGGATCTGGGCAGCAACAACACCAACACACTTGTAGTATTTCTGGCCTACACCATGCTTTTAAATGTAGATTATTTATGATCGGCACCAGTGAAGCAAAAAAGTATTGACTCCCTCCTCTAATCTCCAACTCTGAATAGTCCACAAAACAAGAGACTGGTTAATGGATCCTAAGACAGTGAGAAATCTTTTGGAAGACAGATATAGTTGAATCCTAGTTTGGAGAGGAAATGACAGCCCAGCACAAAGGAGAGCCAGATAGCAGGGATGGGGATAGTTTGGAAGTAACATTTTCTATTTGTGCTTTTTTGGTATGCTCTGCATTCTTCTAGGACTGTCCTATGGTCCCTGTGGGAGCTGCAAATGGCAACATCAGCCCAACTCCAGCCAGGGGATGGAGTATGATCAGGGCAGTAGTAGATCCTGGTTGGGATGAGGGGTGGATGACAACAGGTACAGGTGGGCTAGCTGGTCCCTATGTGTCTTCTCTCCCCCCGTACTATCGGTCAGACAATTACAATATGGGGAGGTAGCCTTGGGGAAAGAGCAGTAGCAGGATTTTACTGGGAGGTTCCCTGAGGGAAAAGACGCCTGTGTGCATGTGTGTGTGTGTGGGTGTGTGTGTGCACGCACGCATGTGTGTGCACACAGGGTGCACAATTTAGAGGAAAATAAAAGAGAATGATTACAATACCAGTGGTTCTACATCCTAGTTCATGCTCTTCCCCCATGCATTTTTGTGGATACAAGCTAATCCCTGTGCTTTCTGCCTGTCTGTCCCCACATACACAGCACCAGCCAAGGTACCTGGTAGACCACAGAGAACATGAACTCCAGGAGGATTAAAGAAGACACCTGAGGAAGATAAGTCGTGTAAAAGAAAAATGACAAATTAAACAACTTACATAAGAGAAAACAGAACTGATTGACCAGATAGAACAAGAATTTAAAATATGTAAAATAAAAATCCTCAGAGAGGAGAGAAAACATTAGAAAGGGAGGGCATTCAAAACATGAAGCAGGAAAAGCAATTTGAAGGAAAACCATTTGGAGACACTGGATATAAAAAACAACTCAAACAATAAATTGAGTGGCAGAATAAATAGAGCCAAAGAACAAATTGGTAAGTTGAAACACCAGGTTGAAAAACATCATAAAGGACTAAAGAGAGAAAGTATAAAAAAAAGTTTAAAAGATATGGAGGAAAGTGGTAAAAATGTCAAGATCTATATAATAGAGGTACTAGAAGGAGATAAAAGTAGATTGGAGTAGGAGGGCAGGGCAGGAACTATTGGAAGAAATAATGACGAAGAATGAAAGTAAAATGTAAGGCCCCAAATTTAAAGAACTCAAGAAAACACCAGAAAAATGCTTACAACTAAATTCATTATGGTGAAATTTGAGAACATCAAAGACAAAGAGAACATTCTAAAGGCCTGCTAGTGAGAAAAGCAAATCACATGCATACAAACAAGAATCAGATTGATATCAGACTTCTCAAAAACAACAACACTAAATACAAGAAAATAATGGAGTAATGTTTTCAAAGTTTTGATGTAAAACAACATTTACTGAAGCTCCAATTCTATATCCAGCTAAAGTCCTGTTTGAATGTTAGGGCATAATAAATAAAGATACTCTCAAGCATAATCAAGAAGTGTATCACATGAACCACTTTGAAAGCACACTCAGGGGAAGCAATCTAATGAGAAGATAAATTCGGAGATTGAAAGAAATAGCATCAATAAGTAAACATTACTGTTTGTCAAACAGTGAGACCCAAAGTGTGACAAATGAAAGCCAGATCAACACAAGAGGTTATGGTGGTGTGTTGGTTAATTTTATGTGTCAGCCTGGTTAGGCCTCAGCATGCAGATTTTTAGTCAAGCATGTCTGGATGTTGCTTTGAAGGTATTTTTTAGATGAGATTAACATTTATATCAGTAGATATCAAGTAAAGCAGATTACCTGCCATACTGTGGGTGGACATCATTCAATCAGTTGAAGGCTCTAAGAAAAAGACTGACACTCTTGAGGAAAAAGAAATTCTGCCAGGAGACTGCCTCTGGACTTGAACTACAACATCAATTCTTCCCTGAGTCTTTAGTCTGTCAGCCTCCTTGCAGATTTTGGACTAGCCAATCTCCACAACTGTGTGAGACAATACCTTGACTAATACAGGTGACAAGCTATAAGAAGTTATTAAAATATTTACTTACATTTATTTTTTTAATATCCTTCCTAAAAAATTCCACCTTATGAAAATTTTATAATATGCACAATCTAGTAATATAGCGTAACATAATTTAAAATTAAGTAGATGTACATGTGTATGGTCACAGTTTGTTTTTCTTTTAACTAATATGGGCACATGATTTAAAAAGTTTACAAACACTTCTTGGCCTTTTGGTCAAGATCAAGTGCAAAAAAATGTACAGATCAGTGGACAAATAAAGAATAAGTAATATACCCATAAAAGTACATAACGAAAACTATAGTGTATACCAAAATGGAAGGGAGGTGGGAGAGAGAAGCAGAAACTAATGGGAAGGAAAGCAAGCTAAGGTACCTGTTTTATTTTGAGGAAAGTTACAGATATTGATGACCTTAAGACATTGATAGGGGAAAATAAACATTATTTATGTAAAACTACATATAACTTATTCTAAAGTACATGAATTTAAGAATTTCAGTGTTTTGTTTTGTTTTTTTGCTTTATAAAATCAAATTAAAAGCTGCTTCAGGTATTGCTAAAGAAATACACATCTAGATACCCATAAATGAGTCCCAGTGTTAAACATCAAGCACTGGAAGTGGTTGCAAAATGGAGTGCATAAAACATTGGAGTGAGAGAAGGAAATATATGAACTTTGATTTCTATTTAATTTTATCTCATACGTGTTAATTTCTATCTTTGTGGATGTTTTATGTCATAAAATATAAATAGAAGAGAATATATGTGAAAGTTATTAAGAAATAAATATGCATATGTTTGGATGGGAATTCTTTTTTGTTCTCTTTTCTGAGAGTTACATCTTATTAAAATGTAAATTGTACCAGTCTTACAGCAATGGCTGGTCAATCGAAAGTCTCAATAAGGTAGTAGTTAAATGAATTACAACCAGTCTCCTCTAAAAAAAAATGTAGAGATACTACCACCTTGGAGAATAATGCCTAAGCACAGTCTATTGTTATCTGAGTATGCTGCTTGTTAAATTTTCTTCTTTGGTCAAACTTGTACCCATTTCTTATGTCAGTGAAGCTCAGGAGCCCCCCTCTATCACAGAGGGCCCCTTCTATGGAGACTGGTCAGCAAGTACCTTCAATCCTCCCTCTCATTTGCAGGGACAGGGCCCACCACACAGTTGTGCTAGCTAACAAAATGATCCAAACACCCTGATTACCAGTGATTAATCCAGAACTAGACTGAATTGGAACCAAAGTTAGATTAACTAGATTCTGTCTCTCAGAAATTTGGATTCAGAGGCACTAATTAAACTCTGTCCATCAACAGAAGCAAAGACATGCACATTTGGGAACTATGGGTTAAGCACCTTCTTCCTAGAATGAAAGAAAGCAATCTGATCTTTGCTTAGCTCTGCGGCCAGAAGCATTACGTTGCCGCTTTATTTAGTCTGTTAAAAACTTCAGTGTTTGTATTTTTTTCTCCCAACTTTTAATCTTGAAAATTTTCAAACACACAAAAAGTTAAAGACTAAAATACAATAACCTGTATATGCTTCACCCAGATTATTGATGTTTTGCCACATTTGCTTGCTTAATCCTCTCTCTCTCCAAGAAAACACACACACACACATTTTGAGCTGAAGCATTTAAAATTAAATTGTAGAAGTCATTACATATAACCTTAAATACTTCAGCAAGTTTATCTTAAGATTAAAATAGTCTCCTTCACAACCCCACAATAACATTATCACAACCAAGAAATATAATATTATCAAATTTTCCCACTTAACACTAAAATGTCTTTTATAAAATCTTTAAAAATTCTGATCTAGAATCCAATCAAGGTTTTAGCATTACACTTGGTTATTATATCTCATTAGTTTTTAAAATACATAATAGGCTGCCCTTTTGTTTTTCATGACCTTTTTCTTTTTTAAAGAACATAGGCCAGCTGTCCCATAGAATACCTTTTCTACATTCTGAATCTGGCATTTTCCTCATGATTAGAGTCAAAATTTTGCAAAGTATTACATAGATAATGCTGTATATTCCTTATTGCACATAAGGTAAGCTTGCTTACCATCGAAGATGCTAAATTTGATCCTTTTCGCTTTATAACAAGTAATCTGTGGGGTGATACTTTGAATAACCAGATCTTCAGTAAACTTTTACCCAGTGGTTTTAGGGTCTATTATTAATCCTTACCTTAATCAATTATTAAATTGGGGGTTGTAAAATGGTGATTTTCTATTCTGTCTACATATTAGTTGGCACTCTTCTTTAAAGAAAAGCTTTCTTCTTCTTAAATACCACTCCCCTGCATGATTCATAGATTTTTTTTTCCTGCTCTTCTTTAAACCATTTTTTATTGAAGTATAGTTAACCTACAATGTTGTGTTAGTCTCAGGTGTATAGCAAAGTAATTCAGATATATTATATATTATATTGTATTTCAGATATATCATATCTGAAGTATATATTATAATATTATATGTTACATAATATATATTATACATTATACATATTATATACAATATAATACAGTATTAAATTATATATAATTATCTACTATTATATTATATTACATATAAACACAATAATTTTCTTATATATATAATATAAAATATTCATTATATATAAATGCATAACATATGTATTATAATATATATTATAATATATAATAATTATATATAATATATTAATAGTAATATATTATATTATAATACATATTTAATATATATGCTATACTTAATATACTGATATTAGATATCATATATATTATATATCATATAATATATGATATAAATAATATATATCATATGATTCTATATTATTATATGTATTTATTATATTATAATTTTATATTATAGTATTATAATATTATAATATATTATATATTACATATCATATAATATGTGATATATAGTATATGATATATTACATATCATATGATATATTATATATTATGCCATATAATATATATACAATATATGACGTTATATATTATATTGCATATAATAATTATTCAGTTAATATAGTCTATATATTATATGTTATATTTTATATTACATATAATATATATGAATATATGAATATAATATATAATATTTATAAAATAATATGCAATATATTGTTATATTATATATGTAATATATTATTATATTATATAATAATATATAATGTTATGTAATATATATTTATATAATATAGAATATTACATATAATCTACTATATTAGAATATTATACTATATATATTTATACATAATAAATAATTATATACAAATATATAATCTATTATTATGTATTATATAATTACAATAATATATTAAATATGTATATTATTATATAATATATATTATTATATAATATATATTATATATATATTCTTCTTTGGAATCTTTTTCCTTATAGGTTATTATAAGATATGAATATAGTTCCCTGTGCCATACAGTAGGTCCTTGTTGTTTTTTTTATATATAGTAGTGTGTATATGTTAATCCCAAACTCCTAATTTATCTCCCCCTCTTCCTGCTATGCCCTTTGGTAACTATAAGTTTGTTTTCCATGTCTGTGAGTCTATTTGTTTTATAAATCAGTTCATTTGTATAATTTTTTTTAGATTCTACATATAAGTGATATCACATGATATATATCTTTCTCTGACTTACTTCATTTAATATGATAATATCTAGGTCCATCCATGTTGCTGCAAATGGCATTATTTCATTCCTTTTCTATGGCCAAGTAATATTTCATTGTATATATATATACCACATCTTTATCCATTCCTCTGTCAACAGACATTTAGGTTGCTCCCATGTCTTGGCTATTGTAAATAGTGCTGCTATGAACATTGTGGTGCATGTATCTTTTTGAATTAGAGTTTTCTCTGGATATATGCCCAAGGGTGGGATTTGCTACATAATATCTACATATTTAACTCTATATTTAGTTTTTTAAGGAACTTCCATACTGTTCTCCATAGTTGCTCTACCAATTTACATTCCTACCAACAGTCTGGGAGGGTTCCCTTTTCTCCACACCCTCTCCAGCATTTATTATTTGTAGACTTTTTAGTGATACCATTCTGACTGCTGTGAGGTGATACCTCATTGTAGTTTTGATTTGCATTTCCCTAATAATTAGCATTATTGAGCATCTTTTCATGTGCCTGTTTGTCATCTGTATTTTTTCTTTGGAGAAAGAAAGACCTTTTTAGGTCTTCTGACTATTTTTTGATTGGGTTTTTTTTTATATTAAGCTGTATGCTTAATATCAAAAAAATATATATTTTGGAAATTAATCCCCTGTCAGTAACATCATTTGCAATTATTTTCTCCCAGTCTGCAGCTTGTCTTTTCATTTTGTTTATGGTTTCTTTTGCTGTGCAAAAGCTTTTAAATTTAGTTAGGTCCTATTTGTTTATTTTTGTTTTTATTTCCATTACTCTAGGAGATAGTTCCAAAAAAATATTGCTGTGTTTTATGTCAAAGAGTGTTATACCTATGTTCTCCCCCATAGGTTTTATAGTATCCAGTATTGCATATAGGTCTTTAATCCATTTTGAGTTTATTTTTGTACATGGTGTTAGAGAATGTTCTAGTTTCATTTTTTTACATTTAGCTGTCCAGTTTTCCCAGGACCACTTACTGAAGAGACGTCTTTTCTCCACTGTATATTCTTGCCTCTTTCATCATACATTAACTAACCATAAATGCATGGGTTTATTTCTGGGCTTTCTATCCTGTTCCATTGATCTATATTTCTGCTTTTGTGCCAGTACCATAGTATTTTGATTATTGTAGCTTTGTAGTATAGTCTGAAGTCAGGGAGCCTGTTTCTTCCAGATTCGTTCTTCTTTCTCAAGACTGTTTTGTCTATTCAGGGTCTGTTGTGTTTCCATACAAATTGTAAAATTATTTGTTCTAGTTTTATGAAAACGCTGTTGGTATTTTGACAGAGATTGCATTGAATCTGTAGATTGCCTTGGGTAGTATGGTCATTTTAACAATATTAATTCTTCTAATCCAAGGACATGGTATAGCTTCCTATCTGTTTGTGTTGTCTTTAATTTCTTTCATCAGAGTCTTGTAGTTTTGGGAGTACAGGTCTTTTGCCTCCTTAGGTAGGTTTATTCCTAGGTATGTTATTATTTTTATGCAATGGTAAATGGTATTGTTTCTTTGATTTCTCTTTCTGATATTTCACTGTTAATGTATAAAAATGCAAAAGATTTCTGTATATTAATTTCATATCCTGCAAACTTACCAGATTCATTGATGAGCTCTAGTAGTTTTCTGGCAGCATCTTTAGGATTTTCTATGTATAAAATCATGTCATCTGCAAACAGTGACAGTCTTACTTCTTCCTTTACAGATTGGATTCCTTATATTTCTTTTCCTTCTCTATGGCTAGGACTGCCAGAACCATGTTGAATAAAAGTGGCAAGAGTGGGCATCCTTGTCTTTTTCCTGATCTTAGAGGGAAAACTTTACCTTTTCATGATTGAGTATGACTCATGGATTTTTAAAAAATTCAATGTATTTCAACCCATTACAAACAGTATGCTTTATGGTGTTCAAAATGCCCCAAATGTGACTTATATTATTGAATCTCAAAGACTCTAGGCATTAAACTAAGGAAGAAAGCAAAATGTAGTGGGCAGAACATTGGCTTTCAAAGCAGACTGCTCCTCAGGAAGCTGCCACTTAAACTAACACCATGGCAAAAAGCAAGTTACTTAAATCCATGGAGCTTCTGTTTCTTCACCTAAAAAATAATGCTAAAGATAACTACTTCATAGTAGGAAGTAGTACTCCTTCATAGGGAAGGAGCCTAGTCTGGTTCACAGCTGCATCCCCAAACTCCTTCATAGGGAAGGAGCCTAGTCTGGTTCACAGCTGCATCCCCAAACCCTTCGTCATCCAGGAGACCGTAATAAATACCTGTTGACTGTGTAAAGTATCTCGAACAGGGACTGCTATATAATAGTAGCACAACAAATGAGCTGCTAAAGAAAGGAGAGCTTTTAAAAATAAGATAAATAAAAGCAGAAAGTGTTCTTCATACAGGACAGTATATAAGAGAGTGCATGACATTTACATGAAGAAGGACACATTTTACTGATAATGATGTAAGTTTCTTGTCCTAAAGTTTACTAGCATCACAATTTGTTTGAAAAGGTTCTGTTTTGGAAGGTGCTGAGACCGTTGCAAGTTCCAGAACTTAAGGAACTGAAGGCAATTTAAGCCTTGGAAAATTAGAAGTAGATGCCAGCTCTTATCTTCATCTTGTGTTTTATGGGAGCCATTCGGTGATGTACACGGTTGTGTGTGAATAATCTACCAGACGATCCGGCTGTGAGAATGTTATTGTTTTCTACCGATTCATATTATTCCCATGGTTTCACAAGTTCTAGTTCTTGAACCATCAAAAGATACCACAACTTTTTCCTTAGTCTATGACAAAATAAGAGGTTTTCCAAATCCATCTGGAAAGGCCTGCCAGATCTATAAGTGAATTCACAGGCAAATGTCAATGCTTTTCATAATCTCTCTTAAAGACTGTATGTTTTGTTTACAAGACCTTTTCCTTACTAGAGGGACTAAAGTTTTGATAGAAAATTTTCATATGAGCAGGCCGTGTGCCTTTGTCACCCCTGACAATTAGCTAATGCACTTTGTGGAAAACAACCCCTGTCTCTCAAAGGCCATTTTGTTATTTCTCTTTACTCTCTTACCTTCCTCAGTGTTATGCAGAATTGCTTGCTGAATGTTATTTGACTGAGTACACTGGTCATTCAAAGGCACTATATGTTCCCAGCTATCTGCATCCTACAAGATAGATAAGCAATAAGAACTCACATAGTGTGAATTATAGTCTAATAATTAGTATCTTGTGCATTAGGAGATGCAGGACTGAGGGCTATGCAGCCATTCAAACAGTTAAGCATGAATTACCACACTATAATTCAGAGTCTAAAGCTTTTTCTATACATAGAAACAGATGTCTCTTTTGCTAGAAGAAGGAAGTAATCTGGAGGAGAAAAAGTGATGTTTCTTAAAAAAATTTCCAGAGTGACCCCATTACTGCTACTGCACCCAGAACTAAGGCACATAATATACATCTACATCCTCCCTGAAGCAGCCCTTACCTATATTAATCCCAGCCCTCTTCAACCTCCCTGTGGTACTTGCAGGGTCAGCAGTAGATTCGGGCATTTATCCAGGTCACCTAATTTCCCCGTGTACCCACCCAAAGGAGTTCTTCTAACAATAAAATACACAACAAAAACAGAAATGTCCCCCAGACCCAAAGACTCCACTGGAGGCTACATTTAAGCATATTCCTATTTGTGTGTGTCCAAGAATAAGTCCCCCCTGGCATTTCAGAGAAAGTAGGCACTCTGGAAACCTCTTACCACAGTCTACAAGGTCCTACACCATATGGCCCCAGCCTGTGTTTCAGACCCAGTCACCCTGCATCTCTTCTCTCCCATGTTGTTCTAGTCACACCTGCTACGTTCCTGTTCCTCACAAGAGCCAAGTATACAAACACATCAGGGTATCTGTTCTTCCTTCTCTCTGTACAACTCTTCAATCAGGCATCTGCGTAGCTGGCTACCTCACTTCACTCAGGTATCTGCTCAAGCGTCAACTCCTCAGAGATGAAGAAAAGATATGGAAAAAGTAGAATAAGGACTGAAAAAGAAGGCCTCAGAGAGTCCTTTCTAGACCGTAATTCGTAATTGCATCTTATGCCACTTTTTTTTTGTTTCTTTACCATTTTTTCTTACAAACATTTACCACTACCTGGTTTTAAACTATGTATTTATGTGTGTGAGTCTGTCTCTTTCACTCCATGGTAAACTCCATGAAGCCTGTTCCTTTATCTTTTTGTTCACTGCTTTTTAGTGTCATATCCTCAGCCCTTAGAAAAGTGCTTGACACATATTAGGCCCTAAAATATTTGTTGAGTGGAAGAATGAATGAATGCACTCCATCTCAAGAAATGAAAGAACAAATATTTCTTTTTTTTCCTTTTAAAGAAGTGGAAACAGGAGTCTTTCAACTCAGCCCTTTGAATGCTTTCCTCATATATATCCCCTTTCCACTTGAATGACCAACTAGTTTGTGATATAATGATAGGGGCATACCTTCAAGGATTTGCTCTGGAAATGGATAAAATCTGGTGTCCCCTCCCACTTACAGAGACTATAGGTTGGAATGAGAAGCAAAAGTTCTCTGACCTGAGCCCTTTCTAAAACGTGATCTTGAATTTTGAAGTATTAAAGGCAATCTGTCATTTCAAAGCTTCCACTCATCCTTTGGAGAGCTTAAGAAAAAACCCCAGGGAAACACATTAATGGCATTTTGACTATGAATGACAACACATTGGGTTTGTCTTACAATGAGACTTGAGGCTAAGGAAACTAAATTTCTCAGCATAATAACTAACAAAAATATTCTGTTTGCACCAAACTTCCCAGAAGAAAGACTTCTAGCCTTGAGGAAGAAGTAAGATGGAAAAGCACTTTGTTGGGAGAGAATGGGTACAACAAGATGGTGACAGCTAAAGAGGGAGACAGAAAGGAGAATACAAAGAGCAGATTATGGTCCCAATTTACCTATGCATGTAGATTCAAAAATCCTAAATAAAATATTAGTCAATCAATTCTACAATATTAAATGTATCTAATACATAAAATATATTAAATTAATTTGTTAAATATATTAGACAAAATTATAGAATAAACAAATAAAATACATTAAAACAATATATCATAACCAAGAATGTAAGGAACACCATCAGAAAATCAATATCAGAAAATATATTATTGTATTTTGTGACATAATAGACTAAAGGAGGAAAATAATATGATTATCTCAGTTGATGCAGAAAAACATTTGATGAGGTTCATGCTTACTAAGATAAAAAATAACAATAACAAGCTAGGAATAGTAAAGAACATTCTTGGTAAAAATTCTGTACCAAAACCCCTAATGTAATACTTAATGAAGGAACTTTAGAATCCTGCCTTTTAAGATTAGGAACAAGATAAGGACACCACTATTACCCACTACTGGATAAAGTATTGGAGATAATGGCCAATACAATAGGGAAAGAAAAATAAGAAAAATATGTTTATTGATAATTACATGCTATATATTTCCCTTTACATACCGCTTTAGTTGCATTCCACAAATTTTTATATGTTTTATTTTCACTTTTATTCAATTAAAAATATTTTCTAATTTTCCTTATAACCTTCTCCTTGGTCCATACATGGATTCTTTAGAGGTGTGTTGATTTATTGCAAATATTTAGGGATTTTCCAGATATTTTTCTGTTGATTTCTCATTTAATTCCATTATGATCAGAGAACTTACTTTGTATGATTCCAATTATTTCAAATTTTTAAAGGTTTGTTTTATGGCCCAGAATATAGTCTATTTTGGTGAATGTTCCATGTGCAATTGAAAAGAATGTATTCTGCTGTTATTGGGTTTACTTTATGATAAATGTCAATTAGGTCATTGCTGATAGAGTTCTTTCAGTCTTCTATATCCTTAATGATTTTATACTGCCTTGTTCTACCAATTATAGAGGAGAGAGGCGTGCTAAAACCTTCATCTATAATTGTAAATTTGTCTATTTTTCCCTCTAGCTGCAACAAATTTCAAGGCTCCATTGTTAGGTGTATACACATTTAGGATTTTTATGCCTGCTTGATGCACTGACCCCTTGTCATCATGTAATGTTCTTCTTTATCCCTGGAAATAGTCCTTGTTCTGAATTTCACTTTGTCTGATATTAATATAACCACTACAACTTTCTTTTGATTAGTGTTTGCATGGTATATCTTTTTCTATTCATTCACTTTCAATCTACCCATGTCATTATTATTGAATGAGTTTCTTGTAGACAGTTGGGTCATTGTTTAAATTCATCCTGCCAATCTCTGTTTTTTTCATTGGTGCATTCAGACCATTTACATTTAATATAATTAGTGATATGATTGGGCTGTGGTCAACCATCTTGCTAGCTGTTTTCTATTTGTTTTGTCTGTTCTTTGTTCCTTTTTCTTCTGCTTTTTTTCTTCTTGCTTTATATTTCCACAATTGGCTTTTGTTAAAAATCTCTTCTGTGAAAATTTTTAGTGGTTACCCTAGGGTTTATAATATATACAACTCCAAATAATATTGTTTCATGTTTAGTATCAGAACCTAACCTTGCAACAGTATATTCCCAATTTCTTCCCCCCTTCTTTTCTGCTATTGTTTTCATATATCTTACTTTTACACATACTTGTAAACCAAACTACACTGCTACTCCTTTACGGATAGTCACTTACCTTTTAGAGCAATCAAAAATAAGAAAAAATGTCTTTCATATTTACTTTCATTTTAGCCATTTCCTAAGATCTCCATTTTCTTGTGTAGATCCAGGTTTTTATCTGGTATCATGTTCCTTCAACCTGGAGGACTTCCTTTAACATTTCTTGTAATGCAGGTTTTCTGGCAATGAAATCTCTCAGCTTTCATTTGTCTAACAAAACATTTTGTTTCATTATTTTTTCTTTGTTTCTGATAGGTACTTTCACTGAATTCTGGGTTGACTTTTTTCCTTTTAGCACTTCAAAGGCTCCAATGTCTTCTAGTTTCTGATGAGAAGTCTATTGTTATGGGCTGAACAATGTCCCTCCAAAATTCATATGTTGAAGCCCTAATCCCCAGTACCTCAGAATGTGACTGTATTTGGCAATGAAGTTAAAATCAGACCATTAGGGTAGCCTCTATTCCAATTTGACAGGTACTCTTATAACAATAGGAAATGTGAACACAGAGAGACCCCAGGGATTCACATGCATAGAGGAAAGACCATGTGAGGACCCAGCAAGAAGGTGACTATCTGCAAGCCAAGGCAAGAGACCTTGGATGAAACCAACACTGTCAGCACCTTGATCTTGGACTTCTAGCCTCCAGAACTGTGAGAACATTAATTTCTGTTTTTTAAGCTGCCTAGTCTGTGGTATTTTGTTATGGCACCCCTAGCAAAGTAAAACATCTATGAATTTTTATTTTGTTCTTCTGTATGTAATATGTTTTAGTTCTCTGGATACCTTTGAGATTCCTTCTTCATCTTTGATTTTTAGTTGCTTGAATATGATGATCTAGATATGGATTTATCCTTCTTGGCATTCTCTGAGCTTCTTGGTTTGATGATTTCATTATTTTTGGAAAATTCTAAGCCATTATCTCTTCAAATATGTCTTCTGTCTCATCCTCACTCCCTTCCCCTTAGATTCCAAAAAATCCACATATCTTAGGTTGTTTAATATTGTCTCACAGATCTTAGATGCTCAGTTTTGATTGTTTTCTTTTTTCCCCACTCCTTTTTCTTTGTATTTCAGTTTAGGTAAATTCTATTGATCTATCTTCAAGTTCACCATTTCTTTCCTCAGATGTACTGAGTCTACTGATAAGCCAAAGCATTCTTTACCTCTGCTACCACATTCTTCCCCTAGTATTTTCATTTGGCTATTTCTTATAGTTTCAGTGTCTTTGCTGATATCCCCATCTGATTGTACATGTTGTACACTATTTCCAAAAGAACCTTTAACATATTAATCACAATTGCTTTAAATTCCCTGTTGAATAGTTCCAACATCTGAGTCACTTATGAGTCTGATTGTGTTGATTGTTTTGTCTCTTAAGAGTGAATTCTCTTTCTTGCATGTTTGTAATTTTTCATCGAATGCTAGACATCATATGTAACAAAGTAGAGACTGAGTCAAATAGTATTTGTGTCTGGAAGTTGAAAATGAGTGCAGTTTTACTTCTGCTAAGTCATTGGACTGTGTGTGCATGTGCTCGTGTGCATGCGTGCACACATGGTGAGCGGGGAGGGAGTAGTGGTGAGAGGGGGATAGTCAATCTAGTCAGGAGTTGAGCTGGGTTTTGGTTTTATTACTGTTCTGATTACCTTCAATGTGCCACTTTTTTCAAACTCATCTAGCATGACCTGTACTTACACGGAGGCTGGCTTGGCAGAGGGATTTTCTCAACATTCCTGCTTCATGTTCAGCTTTATGTCTTAGCTGTGCACCTGTGCCTTAGAAAGGGCCGGCCCCTCCCTCAGAAGAAGACTGCTGTTGCTTGTTACTTGGTGCTCGCCACCTTGTTGGGGATGGGGGATGGGGGAAAGAGGAAGGGGATTGTTTGTTGTCTTAGTCCAGCTTCTGTCCTAGGCAGGCTCTGTGTCTCTGCATCTCAGAGGTAAGACTTTCTTAATGATCCTACCTCTCACCCAGGTATGAGGCATAAGAGACCCCTAATGTCCTCAGTCAGATGGTTTCTTGTCCCTTCTCTTGAAATGGAGGGCTTTTTCCCCTTTTACCTACCCCTCAGCCACATTGGTCTTCACAATGTCTTACAGGTTCCAGGCTTTCTGCTCTCCCTCCAGGGTCTTAAGGCCTTCATTCTTCAAATAAAAAAGGATCCAGGGGCTTCCCTGGTGGTGCAGTGGTTGAGAGTCCGCCTGCCGATGCAGGGGGCGTGGGTTTGTGCCCGGTCCGGGAAGATCCCACATGCCGCGGAGCAGCTAGGCCCATGAGCCATCACCACTGAGCCTGCGCATCCGGAGCCTGTGCTCCGCAACGGGAGAGGCCACAACAGTGAGAGGCCCGTGTACCGCAAAAAAAAAAAAAAAAAAAAGAAAGGATCCAGACAGGGCTTCATGGCTTTTCCACAGAAGGAATTGCTTCCCTCTGTTAAGCCTGCATTATAGATGTAGGCTTTCTCTAGGTTTCCATCTACCCTTAATCTTTCTTGTGAACACTGGTAAAGAAGGGCCTGTGAGTTGATGTATTTTCCTTGCTTGTGTGGTACCCCGGTGTTCTGTAGTCTCATACTAGCCCACCCTTAGGCTTAAGCAATTCATTACACCATTTAACTGAACTCTTCTTACCTGCTGGCATGGTGGACCCTGATTTGTGCCAGGGTTGCACCCTGCCTCTTCTTGGAGAACCCTGACTTCCCTTGGACTTCAAGACAGCTATTTTCACTATGAACTCAATTTTCTGACAGATTCAAGAAAATTTATGGTTTTGTCAATTATTTAAGTTTTTCTTGTTGGTAGGATGGGAGCAACACTCTTTCCAGCTTTCTACATCCTATTTGGAAATCAGAAATTCTAATATTCATTTTTGGATTGCTTCCTGTTCTATGTTATAATTTCCCACTGAGTCCCTACCTTTCAGCAAAAGTCCATTACATTCTATAGCATTGTTAGAGGGGCTTTTACAAAGGAGGAAAAAGGAACATGCTTTGGATGAAGCAGTAGAGGAGAGGTCAGTAGGTGGCAGATGACCAAGAGGTGATCAAGAAATATGTTGACAGCAGGTAACATTTGCAATCAAGGGTGAAAGGCAACCATCAAGAAAATACACTTCTTCCCACACTGGGGAGAATCTGATTGGGAAGGATCTTTGACTTTCCACAGTTGTGGCTTTTTAAAAGAAAGAATAATTGGGCATTGCTAGAGGACTTGGGCTACTCAAATTACAGGGATATAGACAAATCATTGTAGCTGTTTGTCATCAAACCTAAGTAAGGTAGCCATGGTCTAAAGATAGGAGATTAAGTTCTTTGCCTAGAGGAAGTTAATACCAAACTCATGAGTTTATTTAGGCCCAGTTTCCACCACACTCTTCAACAGAATTATCTGAATCTCACCACAATAGAGAAAAAAAACCCTCAGAACCTTTGGGTACCTTCTTTCATGAAAAGAAATGATACAATTTGGTTTCCTGTGTTATCCTGTTTATTAGGCATTCTGATGATGAAACTTGAGGTTTAATTTTTATCATACTGTCAAGAGGAAAGGGGATCAAATTTTAGAGGCTATCTCAGTGCCTGAGTAAGTTTTTCCAGTCCAGCAAGATCAGATGGTATGATTTCTTGCTCAGTGTTTCTGGTAGAAAAGGCAATTTTCAAGACTGAAATAGCAATTTCTTAGCTATCACTGAGACTCTTAAAATCCATTTTTTAAACTCCCATAGACTTCCATCTGTAAATGAAAGAAGACTCCTGGAAACACACATTTTTCTATTTTGAGAGATAACTCACTCAAGCATAAAGTTAATACAATTTATTACACCAAAGGTAAAGTTGCATTAGAGTGAGCTCATAACAGATGAGTAAACACACTTCACGAGAATGGGGTTGGCATGTCTGCTATCCTGAGTTTGTCTCCTTCAGCTTCAATGCCTCCTCAAGTATCTCATTGCTGCTTCAGCCCTGCTGACATAAGACAGGCCTGTCCTCCTTAGAGAGGTTTTTGAAACACACTTAGATCCTTGAAACTTCAGAGCTAACCCTTAGGTGGATAACTAGACTTTGATTATTCTGAGTGAACCAAATATTCAATAGTGCCTAACTCATCCAGTTGCTATGAGTAGAATTGTATGCAAAGCACTTAACAGAGTACATGCAGTAGAGGTTGGATATTTATTAACATCATCATCATCATTATTTTTACGTCATCAAATATCAGGCCAACTTGCTACCCATCTTACCACCTTAGTTCATTCTTTCGACAAATCCTTGAGCATCATCTGTGTGCCAGGATCTATGCTAGAAGCTCGTAGATAGTAAAGTAAGAACATAGACTTTGTCCCCTCTACCATCTGCCAGCAAGACACTTCATCTCCTGCACCTGGGTTTCCTCCTCAATAAAATGAAACTAATCAGGACGAGGACTAGTGTGAGGTACACAAGACACTTGCACAAACCTGAGAATAAGTGCCTCCATAAATTTTGTACTCTGGCACTTTCCTTGCCTCACCCTTATCCATGCCTCTAGGAATAGTAATACCTACTTCATATGGCTATTGTACAAATCACGGAGTTGAAGAAGCAGAGAGTAGATCATATTTGCCTGGCATGGAAGTGGGATTTGGGAAGACTTGTCCAATGAGTGGATATTAAACTGAGTCTTAAAGGATGAGAAGTTCACTAGCGAGGCACTTGGTTGTCCCCATAGGTGTATCTAAGAGTGAATGATGGGTTACCCTTAGAAATGACAATGTGGCTTGCAAGGAAATAATGACAAGAGTTAAGAGCTATTATTTATTCAGCACTTGCTATGTGTGGGGCATGGTTAGGCATTTTGCAAATACAGCTGATCCTTGAACAACATGGGTTTGAAATGTGAGAAGCCATGTATGCACAAATTTTTTTCAAAAATATGTACTACAGCACTACATGATCCATGGTTGGTTGAATCTGTAGGTGTGGAAGCTCAGATACAGAGGGCTGACTATAAAGTTATATGTGGATTTTTGACTCACAGAGGGATGGTGCCCCAACCCCCTTGTTCAAGGGTCAACAGCATCATCTTTAATGCTCACAATAGCCTTAAAAGGTTGGTATCACGTTTCCCATTTTCCAGTGTAGCCTTGAAAAGCTAAGCCGAAGGAGGCAAAAAAGTTACAGTATATTCTACTGCTGCTATAACAAATTGTCCAAATTTTGGTTGCTTAAAACAACACAATTTATTATCTTATAGTTCTGGAGGTCAGAATTCTAATACAGATCTCGCTCCATTAAAATCAAGGTGTCAGGGCTTCCCTGGTGGCGCAGTGGTTGAGAATCTGCCTGCCAATGCAGGGGACACAGTTCGAGCCCTGGTCTGGGAAGATCTCACGTGCCACGGAGCAACTAGGCCTGTGAGCCACAACTACTGAGCCTGCGCGTCTGGAGCCTGTGCTCTGCAATAAGAGAGGCCACGATAGTGAGAGGCCCGCGTACCACGATGAAGAGTGGCCCCCGCTCGCCACAACTGGAGAAAGCCCTCGCACAGAAACGAAGACCCAACACAGCCATAAATCAATCAATCAATCAATCAATCAATCAATCAATCAATCAAGGTGTCAGTAGGGTAGCATACCCTTCTGGAGGTTCCAGAGGTGAATCCATTTCCTTGTCTTTCAGCTTCTAGGAGCCACACACATCCTTGGCTGGTGGCCTCCTTCCTCCATCTTCAAATCCGGATGGTCAACTCCTTCTCATATTGCATTACTCTGACCTTCATCTGTAGTCACATTTCCCTCTGACTCGCTTCCACTTTTTAAGGACAATTCTGATTATATGAGACCCACCCAGATAAGGATAATCTCCTTATTTTAAGGTCAATTGATTAGCAACCTGAATTCCATCTGTAACCTTAACTTCCCTTTGCCATGTAGCCTAACGTATTCACAGGTTCTAGGGATTACAGCATGGACATCTTTCTGTGTGTGGTACATGGTGGGTAATTATTCTGCCCACCTCACAGGGCTTGCTAGTGGCAGAGCTGTTAGGTTAGGGTCAATTTGGGTTTCATCCTGGATTGATAGGGAGGTATTGAAGGTTTTTAAGTACTGCAGTGACATAAATAGATCTGTATTTTACATAAATGATCCTTGAGTCAGAATGTAGCAAGGAATTGGAAGAGAAGACAAAATATTGGCATTAGAGAAATCAGTAGGAATGAATGAAGTGGCAGGGGTAGAAATGGAGAAAAGTGTGTGGATTGAAGGATATTTCAGAGGCAGAATCCTCAGGACCTAGTGACCAACTGGATATGGAAAGAAAGGGAGAGAAAAGGATTCAAAGATGAACCCTAGATTCTCTAGTTTAGGTGTTTTCAGGGATTATCATTTTTCTTTACATTTTTATTGACTTGCAACTACTTTGTAATTCATTCATTCATTGTAACCATTCATTTATTTACCAAACATTTGTTCAGTGCCTGTTATATGGCTTGCTGCTGTCATAGCACTTGGGATACATCCATAAACCCAAAATGCAAAAATCCCTGCCCTGTGGGAGCTTACCTCCTACTTGGGGGGAGAAATACATAAACAATAATCATAATAAATAATATAGAGTATATATATATATATATATATATATATATATATATATATATATAGAATGGATAAACAACAAGGTCCTACTGTATAGCACAGAGAACTATATTCAATATCCTGTAATACACCAGAATGGAAAAGAATATGAAAAAGAATGTATATATATATATGTATAACTGAATCACTTTGCCATACAGCAGAAATTAACACAACATTGTAAATCAACTATACTTCAGTAAAATAAATTTTTTTAAAAAGCATGGTAAGTGGTATCAGAAACAGTGAAGGTAAGAGGGTGGGTGCAACTGTTACAGGGAGGTCAGAGTAAGCCTCAAGTAGAAGGTGACACTGGAGCAAAACCCTGAAGGGGGTGAAGGAATCAGCTGGGGGATGTCTGGGGAAATGCATTCCTGGCAGAGGAAACAGCTAGTGCAGAGGCCCCGCTGGGGGCGGGGGCATGCCTGGTGTATTCGAGGAAAAGCAAGGAGGCAGTGTGACTGGAGCAGGGTGAGCAAGGGGACAAGTAAGAGGAGATGGTCCTTATTCTATCCATAGGCTGATGAGCCCCATATCACAACTGAGGAAAATGCTCCAGATGACATGACTAGAAAGTGTCAGCCTGGGATGCAATCCCAGACAGCCCAGCTCCAGTCTGCTCACTTGGCCTCTCCTCCCCACGCCTGGACTGCACAGGAGATGAAGGGTACCAGAAAGAAGTCCTTTCCATTTAAAATCATCCCTCACTGATCCCTAAAATCCCATCATTAACACTTCACTCCTGACATAAGCACTGTCCAAAACTTAAATGGGTGATATGAAAGCTCCTTATACCCTACAGTGAATGAGTCCATGCATCCAATCTATAAGAGCTACTGATCACCTACTAAGTGTTAGATCTCTGGGCTAGGACTTTTCTCCATGGCAGGGAGGACTTGGCAGCGAGAAAGTGCGTGCCAGAAAAGAAAAGAAGGGCCATAAGGACAAATTTCAATTATTTGAAGTTTTGCCTCAGGAGACGTCCACATTCATCACTTGGTAACCATTAAGACACCACATAGTATGATGATGCTCATACTTCCTGCTGGATAACTCTCCCTCCACAGCTAATTGCCTTACATCTATAGTCTAGTTCTTGTCAGTTTTGTCACACTGTTATTACATACAGCAATGGTGTGTAAGATATTAGCCTGTCATTATATATAAATGTGTCTAAGGAAAACTCATTTCCAAGAATCATTTTTGAAAATGAATCCAGAAGAGAGGTAAAAGCTTATTTTCTGTCTCCAAGGATAACATAAAATAACTCTGAGGCTGGTATGAGAATCATTTAAGGTGGACTTTATGCCCCCGGGAATACCAAAGCCACACATACATTTTGGGTGTTACGTAAAGCCCAGGAAAGAGTTAAGCTGGAAAGAAGCAGCAGCTTTCATCTCCTGCAAACTGTGCCATGCCTTGAGGGTATGAATAACCCAGTCTTTTCCCCAACTTACCATCTCTCTATTTATATTATTATGGTTAATAACATGTGACCAGAAAATCATTTTTACCATTTTCCCTCTGGTGCCATTAAGTTTAGTTTCCTCGTTTTAATAATACAGCATCAGTGATGGGTGTGACATTAGAAATTTTTTCTTGCAGTTTTCTATTAAAGTAACACTTTACTTGATTACAAAATATACATTTCATACAACTCTCAAAACCCCGGGCTTGTCATATCCCTAAGGGTCAAACGCTGTGTTCCCCACGTTTTCCCACTTTGTTTCTGACAACTTTCACCACTGAGATGTAAACTCTATGGAAGACAAGACATTGCATGTCTTGTGTCCCCAGAACACTGTCTCTGTGCAACAGGTGTTCAAGAATGCAGGTTGAATGACCAACAAAACGCATATCTATTCTAACCTCTTAATACCCTCTCACCTCTGACCATACACAAAAGAGACAAACCTTTTTTCCACATGAAGAGTTTGTCTACAAAATGGGATGGAAATAGATTCTAACCACACCCAGAAAACTGACTAATCTTAGGATATTTGAAAGTCAAGTCCTGACTCAACCAAATACTAGCTCCATGACTTTAGACTACTTACTTTTTTCTGTGCCTCAGTTTCCTCATTTGCAAAATAAGAATAAAAATCAGACTAATGTCATAGAGCTGTTGTGATGATTAAATAAGTCCATTTATGAAAAAGGCTTAGAACCATACCACACACACAGTAGGCATTCAAAATTAATATTAGCTATTATTTGGTTTATTATTGCCACTTTGTAATAAATTGTATTTTACATGGCTTTCTTGAGCTACTATTAATTTCTATGGTGGCGTATTTTAAATAGAAATATCTTTATTGCTCTTTGGAATGATACATGATCATTATAAAAGATGTAAATTAATCAGAGAGGGAATGTTTCTCTATAATCTTTCCGTCAAAGATAACCATGATTCACAATTTGGCAAAACTCCTTTCCACATAACCATTTGCCTATTTATGAACGTGTAGATATATTTTCAACATAAATGCCTTATACTGTTCCACAAATAGCCTATTTGTTAAACTCACTGTATTGAAATTATCTATCTGTGTCAATATATAAATATCTATTCTATGATTTATATAACTATTGCCTTATAGGCAGACGTTTAGCTCCTTTACTGGCTACAGTTTTTATAAAGATCTGGGCTGTAGTGTTCAAGCCAAAACTCATGTATCTTGAAAGAAATTTAAATGAATTCTCAAAATGCTCTTCAGATAGAAACTTCTGAGCAAATACTGATTGAGCAATTGACTGACTGACCATTTTAGGGGAACTGAACAAGCAGAAGTGAGCTTCAACTGCAGAAAGTTTTATTTCTAAACGTTGTCTAAAAGTTGTAAAAAAGATTTTGACTAACATGATATAACTATTTTTCAGGTTGTTGTGATGACAAAATATGTATGTGAAGTACCTGAACCCTAAAAATGCTCAATAGATGCTGACTATCATTGCTATTAGAATAGCAATTCACAGGGAAAGAGATTAGACACCATTTGTCTTGATGACTTAGTCACTGACCTATAGAAGGTGAAACAGATACCTCTGACCACCACCCTGGGCTCTAGGATGCTATTCTGTAATGACTAGGTATTCTACCAAAGATAAGCCAGAGCATGGAAATAAAAACACAGAATAACTGCTCATCCTGACTCTTCCAGCAAGCAAATTATCTACCTGATGTTTGTTGATTAATAAGAAAGGTTAAAAATGGTGTTTATCAAATTTGCTTCTTCCGTCTACTGACCTGTAGAAGGAGTCGTGCTTTCAATTAGCATTTCGTTCCCTCATTCATCTTGCCCACAAGAGAGGAAGACTACTTAGGAAAGTACCTGTAAGCACTGTTGGATGTGAGAGAGGGGCAGGAGAGAGGATGATTACTGAACAAGGCTCAACTTCTGCTTTTTTATATCAGAGTCTTTTTATTTAGGGTTTCCCAACCTTGGTGCTACTGCCATTTGGAGCCAGATAATTCTTTGCTGTGGGGCAGTTCTGTGCATTATAGGATATTTAGCAGCATCTCTGGCCTCCACCCACTAGATCCTAGCAACATCTCCCCCACCAAGTTTTGACACCCCAACATGACTCCAGAGATTGCTAAAGATTCCCTTGGAGGCAAAAGCACCCCAAGATGAGAACCATTGATAAATGTATGTGCATATATGTTTCGTAGGGCATGTTATACTTTGCAAAGGCATTTAATATTCACAATAGTTGTGTGAGTAGGCTGAGTATATATTCTCCTCCATTTTATAGACGGGGAAAACATGATCCTGTAATACTAACTGTTGTGAAATCAAAATTTAAATTTTGAATCACTGAGATGACCTCATGGGTCAGACCAGAAGACAACAGTCTAAAATTTTTTTAAATAAAGTATTTCAGTAAAAAGACAAAGCTTTTCCCCCTGCCTTGAGAACTACAAAAGGGATGATCAGGCAGCCAACCTCAAAGAGGACTCCTTAAACAAAAGACGAGTGTGATATGCAGCCATGTAATTCAGAGTTAATTTGGGCTCAATTCATTAGCTGTAAAGATAATGGTTTGAAGAAAAATTTGCCTGCTTCTGCAGAGATGGAAAATGGGATAACATGTGAGTAAATGATTCTAAGAGCTGTGATGATATATCTTTAGGAGGTATGAGCATTCTATCTCTAAAGAAAGTCTGCCTATTAATTAAAATTGTTATGGAGAGGTACAAAGAAGATTAAAATACATAAAAGCCACAGCATCAACAGGCCTAAAACCAAAGGCTTGGAAAATAAAGAAATCACCCAAAGACAGGGACTCATAATCTACAGATATTAAAAGAAGAAAGGTTTCTAGATGCCAGGATGAGCTGGAATTCCAAGGTGCTGGGGAATAAGATGAGGCCAAGGTCATCGACTTTCAAGCTGAACCCCTAAGTGGTATAAGCAGACATCTATTAATTTGCACATGTCATTTCACTCGTTGTGTAGATATCAACACAGCTGCTCATTTCTGCTCATATCTGCTGAGGCTTTTTACTACGTCAGAACTCAGGTTTGTAGACAGTGAAAATGTCATCACATTAAAAACAATCTGCTTCACATGTGTGAGATAATAGGATTTGGGGTTAATGAGCTCATGTCTGGGATATCGATCCAAAGGTGAATAACTTGTAACAGGCCATCACTCAATGACAGCTTATAACAGTCCAGGCTACATGAATTTGATACTTTATTCACTGAAATAACTACAGAACCACAAAAACCAAAACTTGCTCACGGAACTGGCCAATTGCCAAACATCTCCCCTCCTCCCTCACCCCTCACTCCCCTACTGTCAGTTAAATACTAAATTGATAGGAAAATATAAGATAATACATAGGCTCATCATAAATTCCTGGCCTGGCAGGCCCTACATATAGAACGAAAAATCTGTGATTTAAGAGATAAGAACACTCCTTCTTTTTCACCAACAAGCATCACTTCCATTATTTTGCCATCACAAACCCAGGTTTCAAAAGATTTGATCTCCAAATACTAAGGTTTTTTAAAAGAGGGAATTTTTTTATATAAATTTATCTATTTTATTTATTTATTTTTGGCTGCGTTGGGTCTTCGTTGCTGCCCGTGGGCTTTCTCTAGTTGCTGTGAGCGGGGGCTACTCTTCATTGCAGTGTGCAGGCTTCTCATTGTGGTGGCTTCTCTTGTTGCAGAGCACGGGCTCTAGGCACACGGGCTTCAGTAGTTGTGCCTCGATGGCTCTAGAGCGTAGGCTCGGTAGTTGTGGTGCATGGGCTGAGTTGCTCCGCAGCACGTGGAATCTTCCCAGACCAGAGTTCATGTCCCCGGTATTGGCAGGCTGATTCTTAACCACTGCGCCACCAGGGAAGCCCAAAACAAGGATGTTTTAAACAATGCCCCATCTGGCTCTAATTTTCTACAATTCTATCTATGGCGCCACCCTTTTGGGTGAAGATACTGAGAATATTATTCACAAACCATACATGTATACAATGGAATACTAGTCAGCTATAAAAAAGAACAAACTAATGCCATTTGCAGCAGCATGATGTAACTAGAGATTATCATACTAAGTGAAGTAAGTCAGAAAGAGAAAGATAAATACCACATGATATCACTTATATGTTGAATCTAAAATATGGCACAAATGAACATATCTGTGAAACAGAAACAGACTCACAGACATAGAGATCAGACTTGTGGTTGCCAAGGGGGAGGGGGTGGGGGAGGGGAGGACTGGCAGTGTGGGATTAGCAGATGTAAACTATTATATATAAGATGGATAAACAACGAGGTCCTATAGTATAGCGTGGGGAACTATGGTCAGTATCTTGTGATAAACCATAATGGAAAGAATATTTAAAAAAAAGAATGTCTATATGCATATAACTGAGTCACTTTGCTGTACAGCAGAGACTGTAAAAAAATTAAAATTTAAATTTAAAAAAATGATAGGAATTAGACAGAACCTGGTATCAGGAAATGTTATCAACATGGATGTTTATTATAGGTGGCCAAATATGTAGAAAGCAGAACCAGAAACCTGATTAGACTCTAGAAAGTCATACCTATTAACCATGTATGTCAGTTGCTTACCAAATATGATCAATTACCATGTAGCACAAAAATAATTATGTCATTAAAATGCATGTGAATCAAAAAAATATTAAGCATAAACCAAAATACTACCTGTGAATAGTAACACCGGGAATTTATCAGGCTAACTATCGAAGAACAGAGCCCCTAAAGCTAGGACTGGTAAGTTAACTGAACGAAGGAAAGAATACAGAGAAACACGCAGTATCAGCCTCTACTGGGTGGAGGCTTGAACTGTTGAGGCACCATATTGGGCCCTCTGAGAGGCCAAGGGTAGCAGGTCAAGCAGCAAAGTGTAAAGGACAGAGCATGTAGGGCTTGAAGACTACAGCTATCATGTATTTGTTGTGTAGTAATTGGGTAAGCCCCTTAAGCTCTCTGAGCCTCAGTTCTCATATCTATGAGTAAACTGATACCTGCCTTAAAACTCATTATGTGAATTGAAAAGATGATGATTGCTAAGGAACTTGTCACTTAGTAGGTACCCAGTGAAAACTAATTTCCTTTCTTTACTTATCCAGCGTTGCTCAAGTCAATCCTTTCCTGGATCATAGAGTAATTACTATTAATCTTGAACTGATGAAGGGTCAAGCACCTTAAAACTAAATGGTTAAAAGAAAAATGGGCAGAACATGTGTGACTATATAGCTATTTGACAGTGTGTGGCTACATTCATCTGTAGCTCATATAAAACACTTAATATGTTAGATAAATCCCCACTTATGCTGCTGTAGAATTGGGACTCTGAACTCTTACCCCCAAAAGTCACACTTCATTCCTGAGAATAAGACTAAACCAAAAAGCCCCTGTAAAGAGCCTGAAATGCGGTTTAGATCCTTATGCACAAAGATCAACACTAGGGGGAGACTCTTTCCCTCCACAGCTGAAAAAGTCTTGTAAATTCCCTTGCTCAGTCACCAGCCCAGAGCTCTCTCATCTCCTGAATTGTATCAAGTTCAGTGATTGATGAATAAAGCTGGGCGGGCAGCAAATGCCACTTATGCGATGGGAGAACGAAACCCAAAAAAGTGACAAGAAATTATTTTCCCAAAGTCATTCAGAAAGTCTAAAAAAAAAGTTACGATTAAAAAGCCTCAGCTTTTAACACAATAGCATTATCAATTACCCAGCAGTGTGTTTTTATAACTATAATATTCTATTTTTCTTGGTATACAAATGATATTTAATGATTAACACTATTAGTGATAACATAGTAATGATAACAATAAAAGTAATAATACCTGTGTACAAAACTTTATGTATATTTATTTTTGTTTCTTAATTCTTCCAACCATCCAGTGAGTAGATATTTTAATCAATTATTCTGTTAGAAAAATTAAGCTCTAGAGAGGTTAAATGACTTAAAAACAATCCGGAAGAAGAGCTTCAAGATGGCAGAGGACTAAGACGCGGAGATCACCTTCCTCCCCAACGATACACCAGAAATACATCTACCGGTGGAACAACTCGTACAGAACACCTAGGAGTGTGTTCTGAACGCTGGCAGGAGACCTCAGACCTCCCAAAAGGCAAGAAACTCCCCACGTACCTGGGTAGGGCAAAAGAAAAAAGAATAAACAGAGACAAAAGGATAGGGACGGGACCTGCACCAGTGGGAGGGAGCTGTGAAGGAGGAAAGGTTTCCACACACTAGGAAGCCCCTTGATGGGCAGAGACTGCGGGAGGCGGAGAGGGGAAGCTTCGGCACCGTGGAGGAGAGCACAGCAACAGGGGTGCGGAGGGCAAAGCGGAGAGCTTCTCGCACTGAGGATCGGTGAAAACCTGCACTCACCAGCCCGAGAGGCTTGTCTGCTCACCCTCCGGGGTGGGTGGGGTTGGGAGCTGAGGATGGGGCTTCGGTTGGAGCGCAGGGAGAGGACTGGGGTTGGCGCCGTGAACACAGCCTGAAGGGGTTAGTGTGCCGGACTAGCCGGGAGGGAGTCCGGGAAAAGGTCTGGAGCTACCGAATAGGCAAAAGACTTTTTCTTGCCTCTTTGTTTCCTGGTGCGCGAGGAGAGGGGATTAAGAGCTCTGCTTAAAGGAGCTCCAGAGATGGGCGCAAGCCGCGGCTCAAAGCGCGGACTGCAGAGACAGGCGTGAGACGCTAAGGCTGCTGCTGCCACCACCGAGAAGCCTGTGTGCAAGAACAGGTCACTATCCACACCCCCCTTCCCGGGAGCCTGTGCAGCCCGCCACTGCCAGGGTCCCGTGATCCAGGGACAACTTCCCCGGGAGAACGCACGGCGCACCTCAGGCGGGTGCAACGTCACGCAGGCCTCTGCCGCCGCAGGCTCACCACGCATCCGTACCCCTCCCTCCCCCGGCCTGAGTGAGCCAGAGCCCCCGAATCAGCTGCTCCTTTAACCCCGCCCTGTCTGAGCGAAGAAAAGACACCCTCAGGTGACCTACACGCAGAGACAGGGCCAGATCCAAAGCTGAACCCCGGGAGCTGAGTGAACAAAGAAGAGAAAGGGAAAACTCTCCCAGCATCCTCAGGAGCAGAGGATTAAATCTCCACAATCAACTTGATGTACCCTGCATCTGTGGAATACCTGAATAGACAATGAATCATCCCAAATTGAGGAGATGGACTTTGGGAGCAAAGATATATCATTTTTTTCCCTTTTTCTCTTTTTGTGAGTGTGTATGTGTATGCTTCTGTGTGTGATTTGTCTGTATGGCTTTGCTTTCACCATTTGCCCTAGGGGTCTGTCCATGCTTTTTTTTAAAGAATTTTTTTTCTTAATAATTATTTTTTACTTTAATAACTTTATTTTATTCTACTTTATTTTATTTTATTTTCTCCTCTTTCTTTCTTTGTATTTATTCTCCCTTTTATTCTGAGCAGTGTGGATGAAAGGCTCTTCATGCTCCAGCCAGGAGTCAGTGCTGTACCTCTGAGGTGGGAGAGCCAACTTCAGGACACTGGTCCACAAGAGACCTCCCAACTCCATGTAATATCAAATGGCAAAAATCTCCCAGAGATCTCCATCTCAACGCCAAGACCCAGCTTCACTCAACAACCAGCAAGCTGAAGTGCTGGACACCGTATGCCAAATAACTAGCAAGACAGGAACACAGCCCCATCCATTAGCAGAGAGGCTGCCTAAAATCATAATAAGTCCAGAGACACCCCAAAACACACCATCAAACGTGGACCTGTCCACCAGAAAGACAAGATCCAGCCTCATCCACCAGAACACAGGCACTAGTCCCTTCCACCAGGAAGCCTACACAACCCACTGAACCAACCTTAGCAAATGGGGACAGACACCAAAAACAACAGGAACTATGAACCTGCAGCCTGAGAAAAGGAGACCCCAAACACAGTAAGTTAAGCAAAATGAGAAGACAGAGAAACACAGAGCAGATGAAAGAGCAAAATAATAACCCACCAGACATAACAAATGAAGAGGAAATAGGCAGTCTACCTGAAAAAGAATTCAGAAAAATGATAGTAAATATGATCCAAAATCTTGGAAATAGAATGGAGAAAAATAAAAGAAACGTATAACAAGGACCGAGAACTAAAGAGCAAAAAAACCAGTGATGAACAAAACAATAAATGAAATTAAAAATTCTCTAGAAGGGATCAATAGCAGAATAACTGAGGAAGAAGAACGGATAAGTGACCTGGAAGATAAAATAGTGGAAATAACTACTGCAGAGCAGAATAAAGAAAAAAGAATGGAAAGCATTGAGGACAGTCTCAGAGACCTCTGGGCCAACATTAAACGCACCAACATTTGAAGTATATGGGTCCCAGAAGAAGAAGAGAAAAAGAAAACGACTGAGAAAATATTTGAAGACATTATAGTTGAAAACTTCCCTTATATGGGAAAAGAAATGTTAATCAAGTCCAGGAAGCACAGAGAGTCCCATACAGAAAAAATCCAAGGAGAAACATGCCAAGACACATATTAATCAAACTGTCAAAAATTACATACAAAGAAAACATACTAAAAGCAGCAAGGGAAAAACAACAAATAACACACAGGGGAATCCCCATAAGGTTAACAGCTAATCTTTCAGCAGAAACTCTGCAAGTCAGAAGGGACTAGCAGGACATATTTAAAGTGATGAAGGAGAAAAACCTACAACCAAGATTACTCTGCCCAGCAAGGATCTCATTCAGATTTGATAGAGAAATCAAAACATTTAAAGACAAGCAAAAGCTAAGAGAATTGAGCACCACCAAACCAGCTTTAAAACAAACGCTAAAGGAAATTCTCTAGACAGGAAACACAAGAGAAGGAAAAGACCTACAATAACAAACCCAAAACAATTAAGAAAATGGGAATAAGAACATACATACCGATAATTACCTTAAATGTAAATGGATTAAATACTCCCCCAAAAGACACAGACTCACTGAATGGATACAGAAACAAGACCTGTATATATGCTGTCTACAAGAAACCCACTTCAGACCTAGGGACATATACAGACTAAAAGTGAGGCGATGGAAAAAGATATTCCATGCAAATGAAAATCAAAAGAAAGCTGGAGTAGCAATTCACATATCAGGCAAAATAGACTTTAAAATAAAGACTATTACAAGAGACAAAGAAGGACACTACATAATGATCAAGGGATCGATCCAAGAAGAAAATATAACAATTGTAAATATTTATGCACCCAATATAGGAGCACCTCAATACATAAGGCAAATGCTAACAGCCGTAAAAGGGGAAATTGACAGTAACACAATCATAGCAGGGGATTTTAACACCCCACTTTCACCAATGGACAGATCATCCAAAGTGAAAATAAATGAGGAAACACAAGCTTTAAATGATCCATTAAACAAGATGGATTTAATTGATATTTATAGGACATTCCATCCAAAAACAACAGAATACACATTCTTCTGAAGTGCTTATGGAACATTCTCCAGGATAGATCATATCTTGGGTGACAAATCAAGCCTTGGTAAATTTAAGGAAATTGAAATCATATCAAGTATCTTTTCTGATCACAATGCTATGAGACTAGATATCAATTACAAGAAAAGAACTATTAAAAATACAAACACATGGAGGCTGAACAATACACTACTTAATAACCAAGTGATCACTGAAGAAATCAAAGAGGAAATAAAAAAGTACCTAGAAACAAATGACAAGGGAGACACGACGATCCAAAACCTATGGGATGCAGCAAAAGTAGTTCTAAGAGGGAAGTTCATAGCAATACAATCCTACCTTCAGAAACAGGAAACATATCAAATAAACAACCTAACCTTGCACCTAAAGCAATTAGAGAAGGAAGAACAAAAAAAACCCAAAATTAGGAGAAGGAAAGAAATCATAAATATCAGATCAGAAATAAATGAAAAAGAAATGAAGGAAATGATAGCAAAGATCATAAAACTAAAAGCTGGTTCTTTGATAAGATAAACAAAATTGATAAACCATTAGCCAGATTCATCAAGAAAAAAAGGGAGAAGACTCAAATCAATAGAATTAGAAATGAAAAAGGAGAAGTAACAACTGACACTGCAGAAATACAAAGGATCATGAGAGATTACTACAAGCAACTCTAGGCCAATAAAATGGACAACCTGGGGGAAATGGACAAATCCTTAGAAATGCACAATGTGCTGAGACTGAACCAGGAAGAAATAGAAAATATGAACAGACCAATCACAAGCACTGAAATTGAAACTGTGATTAAAAATCTTCCAACAAACAAAAGCCCAGGACCAGATGGCTTCACAGGCGAATTCTATCAAACATTTAGAGAAGAGCTAACACCTATCCTTCTCAAACTCTTCCAAAATATAGCAGAGGGAAGAAAACTCCCAAACTCATTCTACGAGGCCACCATCACCCTGATACCAAAACCAGAAAAAGATGTCACAAAGAAAGAAAACTACAGGCCAATATCACTGATCAACATAGATGCAAAAATCCTCAACAAAATACTAGCAAACAGAATCCCACAACACATTAAAAGGATCATACACCATGATCAACTGCGGTTTATTCCAGGAATGCAAGGATTCTTCAATATACGCAAATCAATCAATGTGATACACCATATTAACAAATTGAAGGAGAAAAACCATATGATTATCTCAATAGATGCAGAGAAAGCTTTCAACAAAATTCAACACCTATTTATGATAAAAACCTTCCAGAAAGTAGGCATAGAGAGAACTTTCCTCAACATAATAAAGGCCATATATGACAAACCCACAGCCAGCATTGTCCTCAATGGTGAAAAACTGAAAGCATTTCCACTAAGATCAGGAACAAGACAAGGTTGCCCACTCTCACCACTATTATTCAACATAGTTTTGGAAGTTTTAGCCACAGCAATCAGGGAAGAAAAAGAAAGAAAAGGAATCCAAATTGGAAAAGAAGAAGTAAAGATGTCACTGTTTGCCGATGGCATGATACTATACATAGAGAATCATAAAGATGCTACCAGAAAACTACTAGAGCTAATCAATGAATTGGGTAAAGTAGCAGGATACAAAATTAATGCACAGAAATCTCTGGCATTCCTATACACTAATGACGAAGAATCTGAAAGTGAAATTAAGAAAACACTCCCATTAACCACTGCAACAAAAAGAATAAGATATCTAGGAATAAACCTACCTAAGGAGACAAAAGACCTGTATGCAGAAAATTATAAGACACTGATGAAACAAATTAAAGATGACACCAACAGATGGAGAGATATACCATGTTCTTGGATGGGAAGAATCAACATTGTGAAAATGACTCTACTACCCAAAGCAATGTACAGATTCAATGCAATCACTATCAAACTACCCCTGGCATTTTTCACAGATCTAGAACAGAAAATTTCATAATTTTTATGGAAACACAAAAGGCCCTGAAGAGCCAAAACAGTCTTGAGAATGAAAAATGGAGCAGGAGGAGTCAGGCTCCCTGACTTCAGACTATACTATAAAGCTACAGTAATCAAGACAGTATGGTACTGGCACAAAAACAGGAAGATAGATCAATGGAACAGGATAGAAAGCCCAGAGATACACCCACGCACATACAGTCACCTTATCTTTGATAAAGGAGGCAAGAATATACAGTGGAGAAAAGGCAGCCTCTTCAATAAGTGGTGCTGGGAAAACTGGACAGGTACATGTAAAAGTATGAAATTAGGACACTCTCTAACACCACACACAAAAATAAACTCAAAATGGATTAAAGACCTAAATGTAAGGCCAGAAACTATCAAACTCTTAGAGGAAAACACAGGCAGAACACTCTATGACATAAATCACAGAAAGATCCTTTTTGATCCTCCTCCTAGAGAAATGGAAATAAAAACAAAAATAAACAAATGGGACCTCATGAAACTTAAAAGCTTTTGCACAGCAAAGGAAACCATAAACAAGAAGAAGACAACCCTCAGAATGGGAGAAAATATTTGCAAATGAAGCAAATGACAAAGGATTACGCTCTAAAATACAGAAGCAGCTTATGCAGTTCAATATCAAAAAAACAAACAACCCAATCCAAAAATGGGCAGAAGACCTAAATAGACATTTCTCCAAGGAAGATAAACAGATTGCTAACAAACACATGAAATAATGCTCAGCATCATTAATCATTAGAGAAATGCAAATCAAAACTACAATGAGATATCATCTCACACTGGTCAGAATGGCCATCATCAAAATATCTAGAAAAAATAAATGCTGGAGAGGGTGTGGAGAACAGGGAACACTCGTGCACTGTTAGTGGGAATGTAAACTGATAGAGCTACTATGGAGAACAGTATGGAGGTTCCTTAAAATACTACAAATAGAACTACCATATGACCCAGCAATCCCTCTACTGGGCATATACCCCAAGAAAACCAGAATTCAAAGAGTCATGTACCAAAATGTTCATTGCAGCTCTATTCACAATAGGCAGGACATGGAAGCAACCTAAGTGTCCATCATCAGATGAATGGATAAAGAAGATGTGGCACATATATACAATGTAATATTACTCAGCCATAAAAAGAAATGAAATTGAGTTATTTGTAGTGAGGTGGATGGACCTAGAGTCTGCCATACAGGGTGAAGTAAGTCAGAAAGAGAAAGACAAATACCATATGCTAACACATATATATGGAATCTAAGAAAAAAAATATGTCATGAAGAACCTAGGGGCAAGACGGGAATAAAGACACAGACCTACTAGAGAATGGAGTTGAGGATATGGGGAGGGGGAAGGGTAAGCTGTGACAAAGTGAGAGAGTGGCATGGACATATATACACTACCAAAAGTAAAATAGATAGCTAGTGGGAAGCATCTGCATAGCACAGGGAGATCAGCTTGGTGCTTTGTGACCACCTAGAGGGGTGGGATAGGGAGGGTGGGAGGGAGGGAGACGCAAGAGGGAAGAGGTATGGGAACATATGTATATGTATAACTGATTCACTTTGTTATAAAGCAGAAACTAACACACCATTGTAAAGCAATCATACTCCAATAAAGATGTTAAAAAAGAAAAGACAAAAAAAAAAAAATACAATCCGGAATAGTTGTTAAGAGCACAGATTGCAGACTCTGACTTGGCTCAAGTCTCAACTCTACCACTCACTAGCTGTGTGACCTGGCAAGTTAATAAAACTCTCCGTTCTTTATTTTCCTCATGTGTAAACTAAGATGAATAATAATACCTACCTCCTTGGATTGTCAGGAGAATGTAAAACACTTAAAACAGTGCTTCGCTCATTGTATGCACTTAATATGTGTTAGCCATTACATGACCCAACATCACATGTTTATTTGTTAATTTATACATCAGTTACTTAATTACCGCTTGTGTCAGGCACAGTCTTAGGCACTGGGGGGGGAAACTATGAAAAAGATATTATCGTTTTCTGGGAGAGACATTATGTAATTCTAGTAAGATGTGATGAGTTTAATGGAGGAAGTAGATGCCATGCAGCCCACAGACGAGAGAGGTTAGGGACCAGGTAATGGGTAATGCCAGAGCCCAGACTGGACACCAGCTGCACTTGACACAGCAGCATCACCAAAACGGGATTCCCATCAACAGCTCTGAAGCTATTTTCAAGGCTTATGGATGGAGAAGACTCTAAGAATTGTAGTAACAAATCCTAACTATGAAATTCTCTGGGCAAATCAATTGACCATTGAGATTCCATTTCTAGACACAAAAAAATGCCAATCTCCTTAAAGTTGCTCTGGGAAAGAATTAAAATTACTATGTGGGCTTCCATGGTTTGTGAAGAATCTTACAAAGGCATGGAAACCTGGCAGCGAGATCGGTGGATAACTGCCAGATCACCACACACCTTTTCTTAGAAGAGATCATGTCAAAGGAGAACACACAAAGCAACACCAGGGGGGTTCTCCATAGAATCCCAGAGCCAGGAAATATCGTTGGGTTCTTGTCTGGTGGCTTCCAAACCTCTCACTACTACGAACACCTTTTACTAGTTGTCCATCATGAACTCCATGTTTTTAAAGCTACCATGTTGAATATATTAAGTAAAAATCAATAAATTCTCTATCATGATTCATTGGAGAGCATTACATGAATGTAAGATGCAAGTGTTACTATCCTGAGCTTATATAATCCAATAAAATAAAAATTTAGCATTAAACACTCGTTGGAAAAAATTAGGAAAACAGAGAAAAGAGTAAAGGAATGGAAATGCCACCCATAATTCTATCACCACTCTAAGATTTTCACCCATTTCCTTTCAATCTTTATTTTAGGCACTATTTTTCTTAAAGTAGTGGAGAATATACTGCATATTCCTAAGGCAAAAAATATGGACATTTCTTTAGGTGGGGGTGAAGGGCAATTGGGTACCATTTACCCTTCCCAAACTCTGCCCCCTCACCACACCTGAGACCCCATACCACCCTGTAATACCTTTATTATTGCACTTTCCACAAGGTACTAAGTTAATCTGTTACTAGATGTGATTCTCCCTCTGCTATGGTCTGAATGTTTGTGTCTACCCAATATTCATAATATTCCCAAAGTGATGGAATTTGGAGGTGGTCCCTTTGGTCCCTTTGGAAGGAGAATAGGTCATGAGGGAGGAGCCCTCATGAATGGGATTAGTGCCCTTATAAAAGAGACGCCAGAAAAATCCCTTGCCCCTTCTGCCATGTGAGGTTACAGCAAAAAGACAGCTGTCTCTGAACAAAGAAGCGGGCCCTCACCAGATATTGAATCTGCCAGCACCTTGATCTTGGATTTCCCAGGCTTCATAAATGTGAGAAATAAATGTATATCGTCTATGAGCCAGCCAGTTTATGATATTTTTGTTATAACAGCCTGAATGGACTAAGACACCCTCTATACTGTAACACTGTGTCTTAGTCATCTCCATACCTCAGCACTCTGCAACTTAGCACACATTCAATACTTTTTTTGCTGTACTGAATTAAAATGTTTAGATAGATAGATAGATAGGAACCCTATTACTGCCTTTGCACATCACAAGAGGCTTGGTTCAGTACCCTTATTTCACAGGTGAATAAATGAAAACCAGAGTGGCTAAGGGACAGAGGTTTCCATGTAGGACCGAGTGATCACAAGCAACAGATGATGATAGAAGCTGGCATATTTCAGAAGTCCTTCACTTTAAGATAACCACTCTTCATATTTTAGTGGCCATCTTTCATACAATTTTCACAAATAGGACAATATAATATTCTTTTTTTATTGTGAATAGTTTATAAAAATGCAGTCTTTTTTTTAAACCTCCCATTGCCCTCTGTCCATCCCTCTCTATCAGACATTCCTCTGCTCCATCCCAACTGCCATGTAACCAGTGTTAATGACCTGCTATGTACGATTTCATGACATTTCCATGCTGCTAGAATTATGAGCTAAAATAACTACATGTATGACGTGGGGTTGTCATTATCTGCTCTTCAAAAATGGGATCATACTGTGTATACGCTTCTCTAGATCTTGCCTTTTGCACTCAACAATCACTGCAGAAATATGTCCAAGTCAACTGGTTTTGACCTACCTGCTGTGAAGTGGGGGCTGTGGTCAGATGTTATGCTGTACAGGGTTTCATGCCTGTGAATCAAGCATTCTGTAAGTTCCTGGTTGAGCTTTGGCTGTGGCTTTGTAGATAGGAAAGGCAAACCCATACTGAGAATACGGTATCTATCCCCGTGAGGACAAATCACTGGCCCTTCCAAGAGGAAAGGGACCCAATGTAGTTGAGTCACCACCAAGGTGCTGGTGGTCTTCTTGAGGAATTGTGCCCATTCTTTTTCTTCCAAGCCCCTTACCAGCCATTTCGGCCACTGGCCACAGCCCACCACTCTAAGCAGCAAGTTTGCCCCATCCCCTGGGGTCCTTGCCAGGGTTAAACCCCATGTCCTGAGAAAGTTCCCTAAGGCGAATGAATTCTTGCTTATCCAGTTTTTATGTTCTGCCTCCCTGATTAAGCCCCATCAAAATTTATTCCCAGGCAGACTGCCCTGGCTCCTACCAGTGTGTGCTAGTCAGTCTCTGCAGCTCCTTGGAGGGGTAATCTTTCCTTCCTTGTCAGGCCTAGCGCATCTCCAGCCGGGTTCTGCTGGCAGTTAACCCTCAATATCCCACTGGCGCTCAGGAGAGGCAGCAGGGGCTACCGTTTAGAGGGGCACATGCTACCTTGTGGAGGTGAACATCTGCAGTGCCTTCCCTCACAGGGAAGGGCTTGCCCATCATAGAGAGGGGTGGGCTGAAGTTTTGTGGGTTCAGAGGAGTCTACAGAGCCATGATCCTTGGGGGCCTCCACCTAAGATGTCCACATCCCATATGTCAGGATGGTACCGTGGAGAGTCACGGAACACACACACACACACACACACACACACAGCTAGAGCTACAGCTACCAAAATAACAAGCAAAGGAAGCAGTTTTCCCAATCAGGATCCTGCCCTTAGCACTACAAGACCTGGCTTGTTGAGAATTCAAAGGTTTCCCAAGCTCCTTGATTGTAACTAGTAAGTCTGCACTTGCTTCTCATCCACACTTCCACTGGCCTCTCAAAAATCCCAAAGAGCCCCCATGGAGAAGCCCTCGAGCTTTCACATTTAGCCTTTAGAGGTTTATTAACAGCCTTCAGCTCCTCATGTGTCTCTGCAGAGCATTAATACAACCTCTGAACACTAACCAACACCAGTGCCCTTATTTGCATTTTCCCCTCATTGCATTTAAAATATCTGAATCATCAAGGGTGTTCCCATCCACAAGGTCACCAACAGTGAAATTTTTAGCAATTGGGAGGCCACCTATACATCTGTATATAGGGACTCTCTGTGCCCTATAACCACATTGTGTGGTTGGCAGAATAGAAGAACCCCACCCCAAAGACGTGCATGTCCTAATCACCAGAACATGTAAATATGTTTTCCTACATGGGAAAAGGGAATTTGAAGATGTGATTAAACTAAGGATCTTGGCATGGGGCATTATCCTGGACTATACATTGGTGAATCCAATGTAATCACAAGAGTCCTTAAAAGTGAAAGTTGGAGATAGGAGAATCAGAGTCAGAGAGAGAGTTGAAGATGTTATGCTACTGGCTTTGAAGATGGAGGAAACATTTGCCTAATTACTAGAAAGACAGAACACCTTTGCATATGCCATTTGTCTTTACAGTTGTGTGGACTGCCTAACCATAGGCTTAGCCCATTTTACTACTGGGTTGTTTGGGTTTCTTTCATTAACATGTTTGTAGAGGTGTTGGGGACATTATAGCTATTAACCCCTTATCTGCTATATACATTGCAAATATTTTTCAGCCTTCTTTTTTTGCATATTTTTACGATACCTTTTATCAGACAAAACATTGTAGGTTTCGTAATATCAAATAGATATTTTCCTTTATAGTCTGGGTTCCCTATCTTTGTTTGCTGAATCTCCCCGTTCCTAAATTTTCTTCTCAGATTTTTAAACATTTTATTTTTACATTTATTATTTTATCCACCTGAAATTTATTGTTGTATTATTGTTTCCTCTCTTACCACAAAATACATGTTTCTTGTAGATGTTCTGGGAAGCTTCAGATAATAAACAAGAAAAAAATTTTAATTACTCATAATTCCTCACTTTGGCAAGACACAGCCCCTGGCTAAATTTTCCCATGCATTTCACACAATCTTGAATTTTTTAAAAAAGATATATAGTATAAATTCTGTACACAATGTGCTTTTGCCATTTAGCAATACAATTAGAACACTTTCTCACATCACAGAATAATTTTCTGCAACATATTATTAATAGCACAGGAATAATCCAATGTATAAATGTACTAGCATTTGTTTAATCAAATTCCTATTTTGGGACATTTACATGGTTTTCAATTTCTTGCTATGACAAAAACATGTCATGACGCTGCCTCCCATTTGTTAGACTATATTTTGCACTAATTAAAGAGTTCACACTTATTTTCAAGTATGTCTGTTCAATTATAATAGCATCTAAAATTACCTGCTTAAAAATTAGACAAGGAGAGGAAAAGAAGATCCTTTTTTTTCTGGGTCGCTGTATTGAAATATACCTGAATTGAATAGAGGATCTGCAACTATTTATAAAAGCACTGGATCTCCAGAGTGCAATTGATAGGTTTAGAAATTGTTTCTAAAGAGAATCAACTAGAAAGAGTTCAGAATTTAAGAGTTCAGAAGTTAAAAAATAAACAGTAAACATAGCACGGGGAAAATCACCAGATAGAAGGATCAGAAAATCCTAAAGAATGAGCAGTCAGGTGAAGGATCAACAGGATAGCAATTCCAGTTCTCTTAATATACCATCACCAGGAAGCTGCCTCCACCTCTTGGAAAGAGACAGACAAATCAATAATCATTCCTTTTTAGGATTTTCCTAGAATCTCAAGACAAAGCAATGAGTAGTAGAAAGTCTAAGAATGAGTGCAATTAAAAAAAAAAAAACATGAGCACATGTTTTAACATTAACATGTTTTAATTTTAATTAAAACATAATTTAAAAATAAATCTGAATATTTGAAAAAATAATCTAAGTGGTCGACAGTATATATATTAATCTATCAAACATATTTGTAATTGGCTTTGAATTCATTATGATTTGGGGATTTCTCTGCAACTGCTCTCTTCCATAATTAACTCTATTCCAAACAAGAAAAAATTTTTAAATATTATTAAACTGTATATAATAAACCATGAATGTGATGTTAGAAGGGAGTTGAACAGCTCAGCTAGTCTGGCCCCAATATCTACTATTGCAGAAGCTGAGGCCCAGAAAAGGGAAGTCACTTGCTAAAGACCAGTCAGTCAGGTACCTGCTGGGCTGGGGTTACACTGCAGATCTCCTGCCTCTCAGCTCCTCCCATCAACTTCACAGGTCCACAAGGTGGTCATTCTTGTTCTGGTGCCTGTGGTCATGAGTTATACATCGAATCAGGAAGGCAACAAGATGAAATCTACATATGTATGTGTAATCACAATTATGACTACTGATACTAGTCCTCTAGCTGTTCTATGCCTTTAATGTCCACATGTAATGCTTTCTGAAGAGGGGACACCAGCCGTGTGAGGCCTGGATGCTGTGGGCTCCCCAGGCAGCACCACAGCGGGCCAGGTGTCCCACTGCCCACGCTTAATAAGAGACGCCAAGTCTGATGGGCTCTTTCTTCAATTCATGGTTCCCAGGGTTGAAGACCCTTAAACACTTTCCTCTGAGGGAATTTTGTAGTTAAGAGCCAAGTGGAAAATATTCAAAATGATCAGATCTACTATACTTCCTACTAGCAAATTAAAAATACATGATATTAAAAAGAACATTTCTTGCGTTTTTTTATTAAGTTTAAGGTTAAAAAAAATTAGGAAGAAGAAAAGTAGGTGTAGTCTAGAACAAAAATTCTTGATTTTTCTCCAACACAACACACGTCCCAAGTGTAACAGTTAGTCACAATGGACTACAAGTTTCTGCACAGAATGTGGCTTGCTGGATATAACTCCACCTTTTCTTCCCTACTACCACTGATAAAACACCATAATTGGGATAATATTTAGATATTTTAAAGTAAAATCTGACCCGGGAGTCGGGCTTTGACTGTGTGCATAACATGTATCTATTGTTACTAGTAATAACAAGGATGAAAATGACCAAAATTATTCTAGTTGCATATTAATTGCATGCAACTGTAGTTATTTTAATAATAATAACCATAATAATGATAGTTACCTGGAGGAAATTTTTTGAAATGCTTATTGCAGAGCCAGGAACACAGAATACTCAATAAATGTTAGATGATATTGATGTTGTTGAAACTACCAACTACCAACTACATGTAAATATTTCATAATCAGGATAATCTGTACCCATAAAAGTAGAATTTCTGGTGTCCTTGTCACATGTTCTCCGCCCACTTCTGACTTCAGCTATGGCTGCAATGGACAGTGATGTGCCCGCTATCCCAACTCATGCTACAAGTATCCCATCTCCAGTGGGACACTGCATTCAGCATTCTGCACCACACTTTGGAGCTTACTTGTCTGGGCATGAGGAACACAGCTCAGAAGTGCAGGGAGGGTAGAGCTTGTGGGGAAACCCTCAACTGATAGGGGGCAGGAACCACCGTCTTTCAGGAGGACAATTCTAGGAGGCGTTCTGTAAGCTGTTCAGGTGATCTCAGCAAAACTGCCTGCCCCCGCCCCACAACAATGCTCCCAGCAGATCACTCCTCCTCTCCTGTCTCATGCCCTGGCTCCCTCACTCCTGCTTCTTAGGATCATCTCCCAAATTAACCACCTGCATCCTTGTCTCAGCTGCTTTCAAGGCAACCCAGACTAAGGCATTCCACCCCTTGGCTCTAGGTTATTTCCAGGAATACAAACTGGAACTACTTTAGATGGGTGGTCCTCAACGCAAGGCAACATCAGATTAGTTTTGGTTTACATTAAAAATATTTTAAATGGAAGAGAGAACATTTTCAGATAGGACCTTTTATAAAAGAACATTCATAATATTGTATTCTGGAAACCCCTAAAAAAGTTGTAGAAAATAATTATGTTTAGAATTACGAGAGAGGAGACAGAAATGAGAGAAATGCCAATGCTTTCAGCAACTTTGATCATTATTCCCATGCTCTGCATTGATGAGTCAGGTCATCACTGGCCCCTGTTCAGTTCTTTCTGATGCAGGCCCTTAAGGGCATTTACTATGTAATTTCTTGGATGTCTGATCAATTCAAGCCTGAGCTCTTTGGCTGAATGGGGTCCTGGCAAAGTTCCAGAGGCTGATGGACAATTTGTAGAGAACATATCATGGGTATTTGGCTGCATGTCCAATGACGTGGGGGTAATAGCAGCATTCCTTAGAACATTTTAGGCCTTTAACAATTGTTGTGAGTGACACAACAAAATTAGAATATCATAAAGCCCTAAGGAGATCAAGTGACCCAGAGAAAATACTTGAGTCTTTTTGTGTAATTGCCTTGAGAGTATTGAACATATAAAATTTAATTCAACAGGTTCATTTAGGGCACTTACTATGATCCAACAATTAACAGTTATAGAGGAGTTTCACATTATCTCACTTGAGCCCAACATAACCTATAAGACAGGTATTATTTATTCTCTCCACTTCACAGATGATACAACTGGGATTCGAAGAAGTGATTAACACCAGGATGGTACTCCATGAATGTTGGTGAATGAACGACTTATCTGACATCAGATCTCAAATATGGATCCAGATATTCTAATTCCCAATTCTCTGCTCTTTCCCCTTCTTCCCACTATCTAGTTGGACAGTACCAAGTACCGTGTCTCACAGGAAATGCAAGTGAATAGTCCCTGTTCTCTGCCTTAAGGACTCATAATCTCACTGGGGAGCAGGAGCAAGTGCCATACTTGATTGAGTAAATTGACCCTGTGTCACAAAGTTTACAAAAGAGAGAGATGAGTGCCGGCTTACAAGGTTAGGGTAGGCTCCCTAGACAGGAATAGGAGCGGATCTGGGTCCTGAAGGATGGTCAGGATTTTCACGGGGCAAAAAGAAGACACTACAAACTGTTAGGAGGACACCGAGGAGATAACACCTTAGGATTCTGAAAACCTCACGAATCTTGGTGATTTATTAACTACTATTCTTTAATTTCCCTGAAGTAAAGTTTTTATGGACTACAGTTTTCTTATGTTCTGCACTTAAATCACTTCTCAGTGCCAAGGACCAATTAGCTCAGTTCCATGATTTCCCACCTTTTTGAGCCTGTGGACCCAGAATCTTACATGGAAGCCAAATATATAAAGAGGAGCTGTTTTAGTGGAAGAGGGTTGGATGTAGGTGATTAGAGACCAGTGCAAAGGAGGTTGTTCACACCAGGTAAGGCCCTACCAGCCACCATTCTGCTGTGTTAGACAAGGTACACACATCACTCCAGGTCCAGCCAGGAAAACAGAAACTACCTCAATTATTCTAACAGAGAAAATTAGACATAAGGAACTGGTTTGATGGTGTTGGAGGACTGAAAGGCAAAAGGGAATCCAAGGTAACACAAAGAGGAGGTAGCTTCTCCCCTTAGGGCTCAGGAAACAAAGGGAGAATGTTGGAGTGTTTAAAGCCTATGAGGTTGGAAGAAGCGCCCCACTGAGCTGGTACTCAGACCTCAGGGAAGGTGGCCCTGCCCCGCTGGTCTAAGTACTGCTGATGTGGGATGATGAGAGAAGTTCTGGGTGGGCGAGCTGATGAAAAAGCTGGGGACTGGAACAAGCTGCACTGAGAGGATGAAGGGACATTGCTGGGGTGACACTGGTGGTAGCAACAAACAAACAGAAGGACCAAGTCCCCCTTTCCTCCTCCCGCCTTCCAGTCTCCCTCTAGTGTCTCCTATTTATGGGACTCAATAGGAGTGAGATGGCAGAGGAGAAAGGTGGTGTGCAGAGTCCCAATCCCAGCATCATAGAGCCAAGTGTCAAAGGCAGGAGGTGGACACAATAGATTCATAACCAATATGGTGCCTCAGATGACAACAAGGAACAGACAAGAGAATAAGGGTGGCTCTGCCCTGAATTTTTAGGGTTGCTGGGAAAATAATCCAGAGTCTATGTCTCACAGATAGCAGACCAGTTGTTCTATTTTATCTCTGAAGAACAAGGTGACAGTACATTAAATTGAGCATGAACCGTAAATTCTTATGTACAGCTTACTGACAGAAAAATACCGGGGCAATAGGATGAAAGACCAAAGTAGACCCTCAAATTCTGAAATATCTCATTTTTCTATATTTCCTGGTTCAGATGTTATTATTAAATAGTGATTTATTCGCTTCTTTACATATGTTCTTTCTCTTCAGACAGCTTCATTTTCTCTTCTGCAACTTACTTAAGTCCATGCGTCAGAATGGACAAACCAGTGATACAGCCACTAACCAGAAGTATATTAAACATATGTAGCATTTTCCCCATCTGTGAGATGGGGATGATTAAGGGATTACACGCAGAAATGAGGATTCTCATTAGCAATTATCGTTCATTCATCCAACAAATGTATTTTAACATCTACCATATGCCAGGCATTGATTTAGGGGCAGGGGTTAAAACACCAAAAAAAAAGCTCCCCTATCAGTTAGGAACCCGAATAGCTCTGAGGAATAGAAAATCCCACTCCAGTGACTTTACCAAAGAGGGTTCCATGATTTTCACTTAAGAAATCACAAGGGAGGCAGCCAGGGCCAGTAGGAGGTGCTGTGAGGCCATCAAGGACCCAGTTTCTTTCCACCTTTCTGCTCAGCCTCCTTATTGGACTGGTTTACGTACTCCTACTTGCCATTTCATGATCACAAGACACCTATTCCACTGCCAGGAATTATATCTACATTCCAAACGAGGAAGGAGAAAGGAAGAAGGACGCAGTAATGCCTGTGTTAGAAATGTGAAGGCTTCCCAGAAATCTCCAACAGACTTCTGCTCGTGTCACTGACCAGAGCTGTAGCATATGGCTACCCCTAGCTGCAAACCAATGTGAGAGTGAGCATTTTCCCTGGACATATTTCCACACCATATTTCCTTTACTCTGTTGGTAAAAGAGAGAGGGCACTTGGTAATTCTCTAGCAGTGTCTGGCACAGCGCCTTGCTTCCCAGAGCTCAGATCCAGTCTAGCGGATTGTATCACTAGAGCTCTACGGTTGTAGCAACGGGGGCCAACAGAAAAGGAGTTTGTTGCAAGGATGTGAGCCAGCTCACAGAATCAAAGGGATGTTGGAGAGTCACGGTGTAGAAGGACAGGAAGCAGGGCAGCCTCTGAGTGGTCTCGATCAGTGGCAGTGGTCTGATAAATGAACCCCAGCCACAGAAGAAGTGATGCAAAATCTAAAGAGAGGACTCCAAGTGCTGGCTTGGGTCCTGGCAATCGCGCCACGTCTGCACACAATGGAAGAGGTGGTTCCTCAAAAGTGAGTCAGGGAGCACTTACCAGGAAAAGGGGCCAGGGAGCTGAGCAGGTCCGCAGGGCCAGGGCATTGACCAAAGGGCTGATATTTGTGAAAGGATTTCAGTTTTCCAGATAACAAGTTCTCAAGCGCTATTAAGCACTATAAAATTCTTAATACTGTACCTCAATCTTAAAAACACATCCAGTTCTTTAATACCTCAGGAAAATCCAATTTTCACTTTTCTAAACTGAATCAGAACTGAAGAAAAAAAAAAAGTTTGCACCTAAAGAAAAAGATACAGGAGAAGACTGGCTGGTTTTCTTATTAAAACTGTCTTCTGGTTACATTTTTATATATAAGATTCTCCTGAATGTAGGTTAGGGAGCTATTAAAAAGTTAAATAAGAGAAGAGCACTGCTTCTGCTATTTGACTTGAAGATGTTCACAGCAGGACAACATAAAGTCAGAATTTGATACTGTTGCCTGAAAATAATACCATACCTTGAACTAGAAGCCCATAGGCAGATCAGGCCATTAAGGAGTATTACCTATGTTATTACTGCTAAAATATTTATATATTATACTTTTGTAATAAGGTATTTCCAAAAAAATAATGCTGGCTTAAAACGAATCTATTAGTAAAGCCATTCCAGCATAGTGTTGTGTGAAAATCTCTGCAGGAACAAGAGCCAAAAACATCAAACAGTTACTAGAAGTTTGGATTTTGTCCCTCTAAATACCTTTTTTCTGACCTTTGAAAAAAGTTACAGCAAATGAAGACCAATAAAATTAAGCACAAGAGTGAAATTTGTTAAAAATAACAAGAAAATTTATATAGGTCCAGGTGCCATTGTTATTCATGTTCTTTTTCTGTAGTAAAACTATTTCAACTTTGAATCAGTTTTGAGGTTTTCATTAGGTTATTCAAAACTATTTATTGAACCTGCCTAGTAGGGCAGACACTACTTGTCTATTTGATAGTCATTCTCCTTTGACTCCTTACTAATATAATCCCATCTTATTCAAGATGTCAATGTGTTCTGCTAAAATAGTCACCTCCCAGATTCAATTGCAGCTAGGGGTTACCATGTGATCAGGTCTAGACAACAAGATGTAAAGGGAAGAACTCATTTTTTAAAAAGAGGAGAGACTCATTTGGCAGTATCTTTGACTTTTCTGTCTAGAATGCAGATGCAATTCCTGGAACAACAGCACCAATTTTGCAACCATGAGGATACAGAGCAGAAAAAGAGATGGAACATTTGATGACTTATGGAGGTACTGTACAAGCCCAGGACTGCCTATCTTCAGCCTTCTTCCTATGTGATAAAAATAAACCTTTATTTGGTTCAGCTATTGCAATCAGGCTCAGTTATTTGCAGCCAGATGTATTACTAAGTGATATATGTACTATGTATCTAACACTGTGTTGGACTCAAAAGATACAGCAGTGAACAAGATGTGGTCCTTAGACACAGATAACATTATTTAATGAGAGAAACATTAAGTAAATCATAACAAAATTATTTAATTGCAACTGTTATGAAGTAAGTGCTGAGTTAGCTACATTAGCCTGGGTGAAGATGGTGGTCAAACAAGATCTTTTTAAGTAAATGACATATAAACTGAGACTTGGATAAATAAGAGTTAACTGGGTGGTGGCGGTTGGAGACAGCATTTCGGGTGGGGGGAGAATGGTCCCTATGAGTGAAATATGGAGACTAAAGGCAGTGATACTTCATGAAGCTGGAGTGGTCAGATCAGAAAACATACGGCCTTTGGCCATGATAAGAATTTTAGACCTTAGAGCAATGGAAAGTCATTGGTAGATGTGAAGTGATCAGATCTGAGTTGTGAAGAGATAATTCCGACTGCAATATGAAGGAATGGGAGGGGAGCTAGAGTGGATGTGGTGATTGAAAAGCTTGTTGAAGTTGTCCAGATCAGGAGTCAGCAAACTGCTTCCAAGGTCTGCTTCATAAATAAAATTTTAATGGAACTCAGCTACATTTACGTATTGTCTATGGCTGCTTTTGTGTTACAATGGCAGAGTTGAGCAGTTGCCATGGAGAATGTATGGTCAATATAGGCAAAAATATTTACTATCTGGCCCTTTACAAAACAAGTGTGCCAACACCTGCTCTAGACAAGAGAAGATAGTGGCTTGGACTAGTTTCATGGGGATGTAGGAAAGTGCACAGATTTGAGATGTATTTGAGATTTGCTGATGGGTTAAATTTGGAAGCTGAAGGAAATAGAGAGAGATGAACAATGATTTTTTTTTTTTACGTCTTTATTGGAGTATAATTGCTTTACACTGTTGTGTTAGTTTCTGCTATACAACAAAGTGAATCATCTATACGTATACATATATCCCCATATCACCTCCCTCTTGCGTCTCCCTCCCACACTCCCTATCCCACCCCTCTAGGTCATCACAAAATCATCGAGCTGATCTCCCTGTGCTATGTGGCTGCTTCCCACTAGCTATCTATTTTACATTTGGTAGTTTATATATGTCAGTGCTACTCTCTCACTTCATTCCAGCTTCCTCTCCCTGCCCCATGTCCCCAAGTCCCCAAGTCCATTCTCTATGTCTGTGTCTTTATTCCTGCCCTGCCACTAGGTTCATCAGTACCATTTTATTTTTAGATTCCATATATATGCGATAGCATACAGTTTTTATTTTTCTCTTTCTGACTTACTTCATTCTGTATGACAGACCCTAGGTCCATCCACCTCACTACAAATAACTCAATTTCGTTACTTTTTATGGGTGAGTAATATTCCATTGTATATATGTGCCACATCTTCTTTATTCATTCATCTGTCAATGGACATTTAGGTTGCTTCCATATCCTGGCTATTGTAAATAGTGCTGCAATGAACATAGTGGTACATGACTCTTTTGGGTTTTTTTTGGGTTTTTTTGTTTTGCAGTACAGGGGCCTCTCACTGTTGTGGCCTCTCCCCTTGCGGAGCGCAGGCTCCGAATGCGCAGGCTCAGCGGCCATGGCTCACGGGCCCAGCCGCTCCGCGGCATGTGGGATCTTCCAGGACCGGGGCACAAACCCGCGTCCCCTGCATCAGCAGGCAGACTCTCAACCACTGCGCCACCAGGGAAGCCCCATGACTCTTTTTGAATTATGGTTTTCTCAGGGTATGTGCACAGTACTGGGATTGTTGGGTCATATGGTAGTTCTATATTTAGTTTTTTAAGGAACCTCCATACTGTTCTCCATAGTGGCTATATCAATTTACACTCCCACCAACAGTGCAGGAGGGCCTTTATTATGTTCAGGTAGGTTCACTCTATGCCCACTTTCTGGAGAGCTTTTATCATAAATGGGTGTGGAATTTTGTCAAAAGCTTTCCCTGCATCTATTGAGATGATCATATGGTTTTTATTCTTCAATTTGTTAATATGGTGTATCACATTGATTGATTTGCATATGTTGAAGAATCCTTGCATTCCTGGGATAAATTCCACTTGATCATGGTATATGATCCTTTTAATGTGTTGTTGGATTCTGTTTGCGAGTATTTTGTTGAAAATTTTTGCATCTATGTTCATCAGTGATATTGGCCTGTAATTTTCTTTTTTTGTAGTATCTTTGTCTGGTTTTGGTATCAGGGTGATGGTGGCCTCATAGAATGAGTTTGGGAGTGTTCCTTCCTCTGCAATTATGTGGAAGAGTTTGAAAAGGATGGGGGTTAGCTCTTCTCTAGATATTTGATAGAATTCACCTGTGAAGCCATCTGGTCCTGGACTTTTGTTTGTTGGAAGATTTTTAATCACAGTTTCAATTTCACTGCTTGTATTGGTCTGTTCATATTTTCTATTTCTTCCTGGTTCAGTCTGGAAGGTTATACGTTTCTATGAATTTGTCCATTTCCACCAGATTGTCCATTTTGTTGGCATAGAGTTGCTTGTAGTAGTCTCTTAGAATGCTTTATATTTCTGCAGTGTCTGTTGTAACTTCTCCTTTTTCATTTCTAATTTTATTGGTTGGAGTCCTCTCCCTCTTTTTCTTGATGAGTCTGGCTAATGGTTTATCAATTTTGTTTATCTTCTCAAAGAACCAGCTTTTAGTTTTATTGATCTTTGCCATTGTTTTCTTTGCTTCTATTTCATTTATTTCTGCTCTGATCTTTATGATTTCTTTCCTTCTGCTAACTTTGGGTTTTGTTTGTTCTTCTTTCTCTAGTTCCTTTAGGTGTAATGTTAGATTGTTTGAGATTTTTCTTGCTTCTTGAGGTAGGCTTGTATAGCTATAAACTTCCCTCTTAGAACTGCTTTTGCTACATCTCATAGGTTTTGGATCATCATGTTTTCATTGTCATTTCTCTCTGGGTATTTTTTGATTTCCTCTTTGATTTCTTCATTGATCTCTTGGTTATTTAGTAACATCTTGTTTAGCCTTCATGTGTTTGTGTTTTTTACATTTTTTTCACCTGTAATTCATTTCTAATCTCATTGCATTGTGGTCAGAAAAGAGGCATGATATGATTTCAATTTTCTTAAATTTACTGAGGCTTGATTTGTGACCCAAGATGTGATCTATCCTGGAGAATGTTCCATGCGCACTTGAGAAGAAAGTGTAATCTGCTGTTTTTGGATGGAATGTCCTATAAATATCAATTAAATCTCTCTGGTCTATTGTGTCATTTAAAGCTTCTGTTTCCTTATTTATTTTCATTTGGATGATCTATCCATTGGTGTAAGTGAGGTGTTAAAGTCCCCCACTATGATTGTGCTACTGTCGATTTCCCCTTTTATAGCTGTTAGCAGTTGCCTTAGGTATTGAGGTGCTCCTGTGTTGGTTGTGTATATATTTATAATTGTTATATCTTCTTCTTGGATTGATCCCTTGATCATTATGTAGTGCCTTCCTTGTCTCTTGTAACATTCTTTACTTTATAGTCTATTTTATCTGATATGAGTATTGCTATTCCAGCTTTCTTTTGATTTCAATTTGCATGGAATATCTTTTTCCATCCCCTCACTTTCAGTCTGTATGTGTCCCTAGGTCTGAAGTGGGTCTCTTGTAGACAGCATATATATGGGTCTTGTTTTTGTATCCATTCAGTGAGCCTATGTCTTTGGGTTGGAGCATTTTATCCATTCACATTTAAGGTAATTATCGTTATGTATGTTCCTATGACCATTTTCTTAATTGTTTTGGGTTTGTTTCTGTAGGTCCTTTTCTTCTCTTGTGTTTCCCACTTAGAGAAGTTCCTTTAGCATTTGTTGTAGAGCTGGTTTGGTGGTGCTGAATTCTCTTAGCTTTTGCTTGTCTGTAAAGGTTTTGATTTCTCCACAAATCTGAATGAGATACTTGCCAGGTAGAGTATCTTGGTTGTAGGTTCTTCCCTTTCATCACTTTAAGTATATCATGCCACTCCCTTCTGGCTTGTAGAGTTTCTGCTGAGAAATCAGCTGTTAACCTTATGAGAGTTCCTTTGTATGTTATTTGTCATTTTACCCTTGCTACTTCCAATAATTTTTCTTTATCTAACTTTTGCTAATTTGATTACTATGTGTCTTGGCTCATTTCTCCTTGGGTTTATCCTGTATGGGACTCTCTGTGTTTCCTGGAGTTGGGTGGCTATTTCCTTTTCCCTGTTAGGGAAGTTTGAGACTATAATCTCTTCAAATATTTTCTCGGGTCCTTTCTATATCTCTTCTCCTTCTGGGACCCCTATAATATGAATGTTGTTGCACTTAATGTAGTCCCCAAGGTCTCTTAGGCTGCCTTCATTTCTTTTCATTCTTTTTTCTTTATTCTGTTCCACAGCAGTGAATTCCACCATTCTGTCTTCCAGGTCACTTATCCGTCCTTCTGTCTCAGTTATTCTGCTATTGATTCCTTCTAGTGTAGTTTTCATTTCAGTTATTGTATTGTTCATCTCTGTTTGTTTGTTCTTTAATTCTTCTAGGTCTTTGTTAAACATTTCTTGCATCTTCTCGATCACTGTCTCCATTCTTTTTCTGAGGTCCTGGATCATCTTCACTATCATTATTCTGAATTCTTTTTCTGGAAGGTTGCCTATCTCCACTTCATTTGGTTGTTTTTCTGGGTTTTTATCTTGTTCCTTCATCTGGTACATAGCCCTCTGCCTTTTCATCTTGTCTATCTTTCTGTGAATGTGGTTTTTGTTCCACAGGCTGCAGGATCATAGTTCTTCTTGCTTCTGCTGTCTGCCCTCTGCTGAATGAGGCTATCCATACTGTCTTGATTACTCTAGCTTTGTGGTATAATCTGAAGTCAGGGAGCCTGATTCCTCCAGCTCCATATTTCTTTCTCAAGATTGTTTTGGCTATTTGGGGTCTTTTGTGTTTCCATATAAATTGTAAAACTTTTTTGTTCTAGTTCTGTGAAAAATATCATTGATAATTTGATAGGGATTGCACTGAATCTGTAGATTGCTTTTGGGAGTATAGTCATTTTCACAATGTTGATTCTTCCAATCCAAGGACATGATATATCTCTCCATCTGTTTGTATCATCTTTGATTTCTTTCATCAGTGTCTTATAGTTTTCTGCATACAGGTCTTTTGCCTCCTTAGCTAGTTTTATTCCTAGGTATTTTATTCTTTTTATTGCAGTGGTAAATGGGAGTGTTTCGCTAATTTCTCTTTCTGAGTTTTTGTTGTTAGTGTATAGGAATGCAAGAGATTTCTGTGCATAAATTTTGTATCCTGCTACTTTACCAAATTCATTGATTAGCTCTAGTAGTTTTCTGGTGGCATCTTTAGGATTTTCTATGTATAGTATTATGTCATTTGCAAACAGTGACAGTTTTATGTCTTCTTTTCCAATTTGGATTCCTTTTATTTCTTTTCCTTCTCTCATTATCATGGCTAAAACTTCCAAAACTATGTTGAATAACAGTGGTGAGAGTGGGCACCCTTGTCTTTTTCCTGATCTTAGGGGAAATATTTTCAATTTTTCACCATTGAGAATGATGTTGGCTGTGGGTTTGTTATATATGGCCTTTATTATATTGAGGTAGGTTCCCTCTATGCCCACTTTCTGGAGATTTTTTATCACAAATGGGTGTTGAATTTTGTCAAAAGCTTTTTCTGCATCTGTTGAGATGATCATATGGTTTTTATTCTTCAATTTGTTAATATGGTTTATCACATTGATTGATTTGTGCATATTGAAGAATCTTTGTGTTCCTGGGATAAACCCCACTTCATCATGGTGTATGATCCTTTTAATGTGCTGTTGGATTCTGTTTGCTAGTATTTTGTTGAGGATTTTTGCATCTGTGTTCATCAGTGATATTGGCCTGTAGTTTTCTTTTTTCATGACATCTTTGTCTGGTTTTGGTATCAGGGTGATGGTGGCCTCCTAGAATGAGTTTGGGAGTGTTCCTCCCTCTGCTTTATTTTGGAAGAGTTTGAGAAGGATAGGTGTTAGCTCTTCTCTAAATGTTTGATAGAATTTGCCTCCAACAATGACTTTAAACATAAGCACCTGATAAGATGGAAAAGCAGGTTTGGGAGGGTAAAATCGAAGTGTTCTGTCTTGGAAATCTTGAGTTTAAATATCTTAGAAAGAGAGATATTATTAATATCACAGTCACTGTTTTGTTAGAATATGGAAATCCTATAATATAGAGGCTTTCCTTATGTTCTATGTTATAATCATTTCCACTCAGTAAGAATCGTCCTCTTGATTTTTACATACAGAAAGTCTTCCGAAATATAATTAAATTCAGTCCATTTTAACTTTAAAACTTAAGCAAAAGTTAAAAGAAATTGAGGCAAATAGATTATAATAAAAGTTTTTCTGATGTTTTGAATAAAGACATTTGTTCCTTAGTTGAGCAGTAAGTCTATCCAGTAATTATTATTTATATATTTTGAAGACTTATTTTTCATACAATCACATTTTCCCCAGTATTTTTATGCCATTAAATACTATCATACTGATCTCACAAAAATAACAAAATAATGGACCTGTTGCAGGTAAGGTATCATTTGATGAGAAACAATGGGGACCTTTGGGCATTAGATCTGATTAAGCCAAGTTTCTGTACCCTTCTAAATAAAATAATTACATTTTTCTCTCCAAATCTGGGACACAATGCTTGACAACTGGAAACTTTTTTTAATTGTGAAAATTCAAGAAAATATCAGAAATATGGTTGTCATATATTCCTATGCCAGATCCTAAGGCATGGGAAACACCCAAATCTCCACTCAGTCCCTCTGTAAGAGGTCAGGCCTCAAGCACAGAAGGGAAAATAATCAACTGTCATGGGAAATGGTGGGGTCCAACATTTGAAACAAAACACCTTGGTGCTGGTCTTTGAATTTTCAGAAGTGTTTGGCAATATGGATATGCAATATGCTTCGTAAGACCTCCTACTGAGACTGTTAGAGGGGAAAAAAAGCAGTCTTCCAAAATGTAAAATTCAGGATACGACTTGATCTGCACTCTTTTACTTAGAACGCCTTCAGAGCTCTTGTATTAGTTTGGCAAGCTCTAGCAATCTCTTGAGTTATTGCTCCCTACCCCAATAAATGGTTTTTTTTGGCAAAATATGCTGGAAGTTTTCCTTGTACCTCAAGGATGAGACTGTTTCTTTTGAAATGCACACACTGAGAGGTGGGGAAGAAAACATCCAAGATGTAGAATTTATGGGTTTAATGAAATGTGAAAATCGGAAAAGAGAAACATCTCTTCTGAAGATGGCTTTAACTCATTAGCAAACTCGGTTAATTAAAAAGTGTTAAAGTCAGACAGATCCCTTTAAATATGATAGATAATTTCTTTTTTTAATTACTATTTTCAAGCAGAGTAGTTGTTTTTTATTTGGCTGTTTGGCTGGGTTTTGGGTGGGTTTTTTAAATTTTGGTGCTGTCTTCCGTGGATAAAGCAAGGCATTCCCAGCCAAACAGTGTTCAGCTAATGCTCAGAAAGCAAAGTTTCCTCCTTCCCTCCTGAATTCACCTGCTCATGACCATAAGCCCAGCTCCAGGTGGGACAGTGTTTGCAGCTGGAGTGGAAGAGACATTGGAACAGCCACAGTGAGCTGGTTTTGATTCTCTCATCATTTCATTCACACCGGCTTCCTTTAGGAAGCCTACAAAATGTTGGTTTTTAATTGAAGTACAATTAACAAACAATAAAGTTCATCTTTTAGAATGTATGGTTCTTATATTTTGAGAAGTTTATACAGTCATGTAACCACTCCTGCAGTCAAGGTAGAGAATATTTTCATCACCTTAAAAAGATCCTTTGTGTCCCTTTGTAGTCAATCCCCAACCCTACCCTAGTCCCTGGTACCTGGCAACCAAAGATCTGATGTCTATTTCTGCCTTTTCCAGAATGTTAGATAAATAGAATCATACAGTATGTAGCCTTTTGAGTTTGACTTCTTTTACTAAACAAATTGCTTTTAAATTCAGTAATGTTGTATGTGTGTTATTAGTTCATTCCTTTTAATTGCTGAATAATATTCCATTATAATTATATGAGTGTACCACAATTTATTTATCCACCCAGTAGTTGGCTGTTTGGTTGTTTCTAGTTTGGGGTAATTATGAATAATGCTGCTATAAACATGCACAGGTTTTTGTGTGGACCTATAAGAAACTGTCAAACTCTTTCCCTCAGTGACCATACCATTTTGCATTTCCACCAGTAAATGTATGAGAGTTCCAGTTACTCAGCACCCTCACCAGCATTTTGTATTGTCAGTTTGTTGTTATTTGAGCCATTATAACAGGTGTGTCGTGGTATCACATCGTGCTTCTAATTTACATTTCTCTACTAACTAATGATACTGCCAACTAATGACACTGAGCATTTTTTCATGTGCTTATTTGCCATGTGCATCTCTTCTTTGGTGAAGTATCTCCTCAAATCTTTTGCCCACATTAATGGTTTGTTGGTTTTCTTGAGTTTTGAGAGTTCTGTGTATTCTGGTTACCAGTCCTCTATCAGATGGGTGCTTTGCAAATATTCTTCTGTCTGTGGTTTGTCTTTTTATTCTCTTCAGGATGTCACTTAAAAAGCAGAAGTTTTAAATTTTGATAAAATCTAATTTATCAACATGTTTCTTTTATGGATCATGCTTTTTGTGTCCTTTCTCAGAAATCTTTGCCTAACTCAATGTCACAAAGATTTTTTTCCTATGTTTTCTTCTAGAGATTTTATAGTTTTAAGCTTAAAATTAGGTCTTTGATCCATTTCTAGTTAACACTTGAATACAGTATGAGGCACTATACATATGGGTGACACTTTTTACAAATGGATGTCCAGATACCCCAGCACCATTCACTGAAAAAGCCATCCTTTCTATATTGTATTGCCTTGGCACCTATGCTGAAAATCAGTTAATATTTGTGTCTGTTTCTGTGCTCTCTACTTTGTTCAGTTGCTCTGTGTGTCTATCCTTTTGCCAATCCTATGCTGTCCTGATTACTGTAGCTTTATAGTAAGTCTTGAAATCAGGTATAGTTAGTCCTCCAACTTTTTTCTTTTTCAAAATTGTTTTGACTATTATAGATCCTTTGCCCTCCCGTATAATTTTTAGAATCAGTTTATTAATTTCTACAAAAAGTCTCCTGGGATTTTGATTGGAATTATACTTAATTGATGTAACAATTTGAGAGAAATTGACATTTTGACAACACTGAGTTTTCTGATCCATAAGGACACCACTTCATTTATTTAGATCTTTTATTATTTTTGTCATCAATGTTTTTCAGTCTTTAGCATACAAATTTTGCACGTATTTTGTTAGGTTTATCTTTAAGTATTCTACATATTGGATGTTATTTTAAATGTAAATTGGATGTACTTTAAAAAATATTCTGTTTCCAGTTGTTCCTTACTAGTATATGGAATACAACTGATTTTTTTAATATACTGCTCTCGTATCCTGATACTTCAATAAATTTACTTTTAAGATCTAGCAGCATTTGCATAGATTCTTTTGGATCTTCTATGTAAACAATCATGTTATCTGAGAATACAAACAGTTTTAATTTTTTCTTTCCAAAATACATGCCTTTTGTTTTTCTTGCCTTATTATACTTTCTAGAACCTCCAGTACAATGGAAATTCTTCCCTGTTTCTGATCTTAGTGGGAAGATCTAAGAGTTAATCACCATTAAGGTTTTTTGTAGATTTCTTTGGTAGATGAATTCTATCAGGCTGGGGCATTCCCTTCATTCCTAGTTTGCTAAGAGGTTTTTTTTTTTTTTTTTTTTGATGAATGGATCTTGAATTTTTTCAAAGTCTTATTTGCATCCATTATGATGATAATAAGGTTTTTCTTTTTTTAGACTGTCCATATTGTGAATTACATTGATTTTCAAATGTTGAACCAACCTTACCTTCCTGGGATAAACCTCAGTTGGTCAGGTTTTATTAGTTTTTTTATATAATTTGTGAATACTTTGTTAAGGTCTTTTGGATCTGTGTTCATGAGGAATATTGGAGTGCTCTCAAGACAATACTGGTTTCACAAATGAGTTGGGAAGTATTAGCTCCTCTTCAATTTTCTGGAAGACTTTTGAGCAAAATATGTTAGGTAGTATTCAGCTTTAAAGTCATCTGACATAGAGAGGTTTTATGGTGGGGGGAGGGTTTAGCCATAGAGTCAATTTATTTAATAGATACAGTACTATTCCATTCATTTATTTTTTTTCTCCATTGAGGTTTTTTTTTCTTTTTTTTTTCAGCTATTAGTTTGTATTTTTCAAAGTTTTTTTTTTGTTTTTGTTTTTTGGCATGTTCAGTTTTAACAGATGGACTAAGGAAAATTGATTCTGCTATCTCACTGGAATAACTTCTTTGAGAAATCTTTTTTAGAGAAAAAAAATACCAAAAAAAAAAAAAATACCACCCCAGGGTTAGTATATATGTCAAAGAAGATAAAGACTAAAAGTAGCTGCATCATAACCTGTCAACATGATCTCCTTCTTTTTTGTTTAAAATGGTCCTGGCTGAAACTTACAACTGTAGCCTGAAACAAATATGATTAGAATTTCCAAGACAGGATGAGCTAATTAATTAATTAACTCAACAACAACTGATGAAGACTTCGCTTGTCCACTTTGTACAAAGCACTTTGCGGCATACAAAGCAAAGGAGCCACCTCCAGGGAGTTGTAATCTATCCAGGTAGTCAACTGGAAATATCCATAAAGACAGGTATGATCAAGCACAAATGAATATAAAGTGAAATTTCTATTGGAATGCTGGAAAAGCAGAAAGGAGCATATTGGAAATTTTAATTTAAAAGGTGAGTTCTGAGATGGATTTTCAGAAAATGGACAAATATTGGCAAGAATAAATACGGATGATGTTTCTGGAAGAGAGAGAGGCACAGATAGAACTATTGTTTGGAGGTCTTTAGCAAAAGATGTAGTTGAAAAAGTGCAAGGAGTGAATTGCTTTGGAGAGACTCCTGGGCAATAGAGACTCCTTAGGCTTAAGAAAGGGAACCAACATTACATGACTGAATTTCCAGGCCAGTTCTTTGAGGTCATTCTTCTTCTCAGTTTCCTGATGAGCATATTAACAGTAGAGCATTTAGCTAATTTGCCCAATAGTCACCAATGTCAATGGTAACCTGGCACCTGAACTCAGGCCTCAGATCAGAACCAAACTTCTCCCACTACCTTATATACTTTGCCAGTTAAAGAAGTTCAGCAATGCCCAACCAGAGATTCTCCACTGCAGTGTTAGAATCAACCATGAAGTGAACTGCAAGTAATTTGTTGCTAGTAATATGTATTCATCCACTCATTCAATAAATGCACACTGAATGCCTTGCTGTGTACCAGCACTGTGCTTAGGTGCCACAGATACAGCAGCAAACAAACGTTCTTCCAACCATCATGAAGCTTATTTTCTAACGATGAAAACAAACACTGAACAAGTCACTATATGTGAGATTGAGACCTTTTTAGAAAGAAGTACATCCCACTGTGGAGGCATTAAAAAGGGTACATAACTTGGCAAGAATATACAGTGAAGAAAAGAAGTCTCTTCAGCAAGCGGTGTTGGGAAAGTTGGACAGCCGCATGTAAATCAATGAATTTAGAACACTCCCTCACACCATTCACAAAAATAAACTCAAAATGGCTTAAAGACTTAAATATAAGACATGATACCATAAAACTCCTAGATAAGAACATAGGCAAAACACTCTCTGACATAAATCATAGCAATGTTTTCCTAGGTCTGTCTCCCAAGGCAATAGAAATAAAAGCAAAAATGAACAAATGGGACCTAATCGAACTTATAAGCTTTTGCATAGTAAAGGAAACCATAAACGAAATGAAAAGACAACCTATGAACTGGGAAAAAATATTTACAAGTGATGCAACTGACAAGGGATTAATTTCCAAAATATACAAACAGCTCATACAACTCAATAATAAAAAACAAACAACCCAATCAAAAAATGGGCAGAAGACCTAAACAGACATTTCTCCAAAGAAGACATACAGATAGTGAACTGGCACATGAAAAGATGCTCAACATCTCTAATTATTAAAGAAATGCAAATCAAAACTACAATGAGGTATCACCTAACACCAGTGAGAATGGCCATCATTAAAAAGTCTACAAATAACAAATGTTGGTGAGGGTGTGGAGAAAAGGGAACCCTCCTATGCTGTTGGTGTGAATATAAATTGGTGCAGTCACTACAGAAAACAGTATAGAGGTTCCTCAAAAAACTAAAAATAGAGTTTCCATATGATCCAGCAATCCCACTCCTGGGCATATATCCAGACAAAACTCTAATTCGAAAAGATACATGCACCCCAATGTTCACAGCAGGACTATTTACAATAGCCAAGACATGGAAACAACCTAAATGTCCATCAACAGACGAATGGAAAAAGATGTGGTATATGTATGCAATGGACTATTACTCAGCCATAAAAAAAGAATGAAATAATGCCATTTGCAGCAACATGGATGGACCTAGAGATTATCATACTAAGTGAAGTAAGTCAGATAGAGAAAGACAAATATCATATGATGTCACTTATATGTGGAATCTAAAAAAAGTTGATACATATGAACTTATCTACAAAACAGAAATAGACTCACAGACATAGAGAACAAACTTATGGTTACTAAAGGGGCAAGGAGAGGGATAAATTAGGAGTTTGGCATTAACATACACACACTACTATATATAAAATACATAAATGAGAACCTACTGCATAGCACAGGGAACTATATTCAATATCCTTTAATAAATGATAATGGAAAAGAATTGGAAAAGGTATATATGCATATATATACATATACATATATATATATATATATATATGACTGAATCACTTTGCTGTACACCAGAAACTAACACAACATTGTAAATCAACTATACTTCAATTAAAAAAAAAGGGGCGGGGCAAGGCACAGGGATATTAGCTCGGTGCTTTGTGACAGCCTGGAGGGGTGGGATAGGGAGAGTGGGAGGGAGGGAGACGCAAGAGGGAAGACATATGGGGATATATGTATATGTATAACTGATTCACTTTGTTATAAAGCATAAACTAACACACCATTGTAAAGCAATTATACCCCAATAAAGATGTTTAAAAAAAAAAAAAAGGGGCGGGGGCGAGGGGACATAACCCTATCTGAAGGTCTCTGTAAAGGAGTGATAGTTAAGCTGAAATTTGCAGTTGTTAGCTAAATTTGTGTGTGTGTGTGTGTGTGTGTGTGTGTGTGTGTGTTGGAGGGAGGCATTGTTTTAGCAGCAGAAGCAACAATAATAAAATGTCATACCTTATATCTTGGGAAATGATTGTAGGGTTTTTAGCAAGGGAGTAACACAACAAATTCTTCAGATATATATTCTTAAAAATTCATTCTGATCGCACTGCAGAGAGCAGACTATAGAGGGACATGATGCTAGAGATCATTGAGAAGGGCACTGCAGTACCAGGATGAGAGAAGAGGGTGGCGGAGGTCAGCCTTCCTTGAGAGCTAGATTGAACTGGACGTGGAAGTTGACAGAAAGAGAGCAGCCAAGGACAAGCCCCAGATTTGTACATTTGCAACAAGGTAGCTGGTAGTGTGCCCTTTACCCAAATTAGGAAAATTCAGAAAGAACAGATGTAGCGTTGGGTGGAGGTGGTAGGCAGATGACAAGCTCAGTTTAGGAAAGTTGAATCGGACGTGTGGAGTGCAGTGGTTAAGAGTATGGCTGGTGAAGCCAGACTATCTATCCCAACACTACCATTAACAACTGTGTGGCTACGATTAGTTATTCATTCTCTCTGGAGCTCAGTTTCACCATCTGTAAAATGGTGATAATAACAGTATCTACCTCATACAATTATTATTAAGATTAAAATTAGTTACACATGTAAAGCTCTGTTTTAGTACAACAGCTGGGTTTTTTTTGGAACTATTATTATGTGACTGTGAGATGTTCGATATACAACTGAATGTATTGCTTCAAAAGTCAGGAAAAGCATAGGGTCATTGCAGGATGGAGCTTCTCAGCTCCCTTGTGTTTGAGTGAGGGTCATGTAGCTAAGTTGGATGCACTTAATAAGCAGTGCAAGAACCTCTTGCCCTGTGGCATAGAGAGGCTGGTAAAGTTTGAGAAGAAAACTACTCCCTCCAGGGTCTCTGAGTAATTACAAAAACAAAGTCTCCATGCCAACCTCAGGCAGATATGTAGCATAAGTGAGAAATAAATCTTTAAGTCACTTAACATTTGAGGATCATCTGTTATTTCAGCATAACCTAGACTGTACTGACACATCAACGAGCTATTTTATTATGAAAATGACATGCACAGTTTGAGAAGCTGTGGGTCTAAAAAACTTGTATATGTTTAAAGTAGATTTATATTCTGCAAATTATTTCCTCTGGAGATGGGTTTCCTTCTAAGTATGGGTCTAGATTGCATCTTGCTATCTAAAGAAGCAGCTACTCGCACTGTTTACAATAGCCAAGACATGGAAGCAACTGAAATGTCCATCGACAGTTGAGTGGATAAAGAAGATGTGGTATATATACACAATGGAATATTACTCAGCCATAAAAAAGGATGAAATAATGCCATTTGCAGCAACATAAATGGACCTAGAGATTATCATACTAAGGGAAGTAAGTCAGATAGAGAAGACAAATATCATATGATATCGCTTATATGTGGAATCTGAAAAACTGATACAAATGAACTTATTTACAAAACAGAAATAGACTCACAGACACAGAAAACAAACTTATGGTTACCAAAGGGGAAAGGCGGGGAATAAATTAGGAGCCTGGAATTAACATATACACACTACTATATATAAAATAGATAACCAGTAAGGACCTACTGTAGGACACGGAATTATACTCAATATCTTGTAATAACCTATAATGGAAAAGAATCTAAAAAAGGATATTTATTTATATGTGTATACATATGTATAACTGAATCACTTTGCTGCACACCTGAAACTAACACAACATTGTAAATCAACTATATTTCAATAAAAGATTTTTAAAAATAAAATAAAGAAGCTGCTTGTCTTAGAGTGACATGTGGGCTTCTAACTGAGGAGCTGTTACTAGAACATGAGAAACTGAGGCCACAGGAAGAACATGCATGCACGATTTTTACTTCATACTTGGAAAAGCATAAGGAGAAGCTTGACTAGATTTGGCAAAAGTCAACTTACCTGGTGTTATTTAAAACTACTCAACCCAAATTTTGAAAAATTAGAAAAGAAGAAACTGTCCTTTCCTTTATGATTCAGAAGAGAGAAATACAAGGAAATGACCCTCCTACATCTGTCTATCCTTTGCACAAAGCTGAACAGTTGGGTTCTGCTATGGTTTCCTTGAAGGCAAGACCCAGCTGTGGATAGGAAATGAGGTCTCTCCTGTCGGCAGAGGACCTTCCCACTCACAGTTGCCCTGGGAAGAGGCAGATCCAGGGACTGAGAGTAACAACTGGGAACGCAGACCTTAAGCTGGAGATGAGGGGGAAACTCCTTCTCTGGGCTTTACTCTCTCAGACATAGAGCCCCAAATATCCAGACAGCTTGCATGGGGGTGAGGGCGGCTGGCATCCTCAGCAGGGTTGCTGGCTGGCAGCTAGTTGGAGAGGAAACCCTATAGCCAAGGAATCACTAAGTAAGACACCCCAAAATGACGGTGGGCTGCAACGGATGGCTCCAAGAGCCTCCATATTTAATAGCCAGTTGTAACTTTCTCTTCTGTAATTTCCTCTGTTTCCTGAGCTTCCAGTAAAGTTTTGGTTGACATCAAAACCTGGTTTCAGGGCTTCCCTGGTGGCGCAGTGGTTGAGAGTCCGCCTGCCGGTGCAGGGGACACGGGTTCATGCCCCGGTCTGGGAGGATCCCACATGCCGCGGAGCGGCTGGGCCCGTGAGCCATGGCCGCTGAGCCTGCGCGTCCGGAGCCTGTGCTCCGCAACGGGAGAGGCCACAGCAGTGAGCGGCCCGCGTACCGCAAAAAACAAAACAAAACAAAAACCTGGTTTCAGTACGGCTGAGAAGAATTAGGGGAAAGGTCTGTGTCTGTGCTTAGTCCGGTAATAAAGGAGTAACTCACCTTGAAGTCAACATGGCGGGGCAGCATCAATGCATGTCCAGCACAGAGATCAATGGGCTGCAACTGAGGAACAGCTGAGGACAAGCAGAGGGCTGGGAGCCCATGTAAAACACTCCCGAAGACTCCCTGGAAGAAATTAGAAGGAACCTGAGAAGGGCATCCTGCTCTCAAGCAGGTGGAGACCATCAATCAGGAGACACTAGGTTAAACCCTGACCTCATTTGCACTGGTGAGGCCAGAGGGATATGGGTTACAAACATAATCCCGAGAGTATGCCTCCTTGGGAAGAGAAGCTCTGTGGGAGTTTGTCTGCCAAGTGGAAATTGCTGGCACATATATCAGGTGAAAAAAATTTGAGACGCTCTCTTCTAGGCAATGGGGAATCTCTGTGGGCTTTCAGACAGGGAAGTGAGGAGATGAAATTATTTTGAATTTTTACAATTTTCCAATATCATCATAGTGAACAAAGGCTTGTTTTTCAATAACTCTCCTATTAAGAAAGTTATAAATATTGTAAGGGAAGTGTGTTTTCAGTTGAAACGAGACAGTAAATCAAGCTTGGAGCTTACGGGTTTAGTTAAGTGAAATGTAGGTGAAACAAAATCTCCATAAATCAAGAAATCCAACCTGAATGTAAGCAGTTCATTAATTAAAACTCACAGCCCAGTATAAGATTTACACAACTCTGAAGTGACAACACTGAAATAGCACCTGCTTCCAAGCATCTGCTCCCCAAGAAAGTTTGCTCTTCTTACTAAACAATGGGATAAATCAGGACCCTCCTATAATCCTTTTAGGATTGTGAGGGTTTCCCATGAAATTTTCAAATGGCCTGGGCACGCCCATGTCGCTTCAGTAACAAAACCCACAGCTATAATTTGCTCATTTTCCAACTTTGAAGTAGCAATCACCCAAATATCAAATTGTAGATGTTGAGCAAAAAAAAAAGATTAAAGCTGAAGCGGGGGGAGCTGAGGAGATTGAGGGGAAGGAGAGGAAAAGAGTGGAATGCAGTTTTCTACGGAGCAAGGGCGCCCAGGGGTGAAATAACTGAGGGCAAAAAAAAGTCATCAATACTAAAACTAGAAACAAAATGAAGAAAATGTCTGATGCAGAAGCAGCGTGCTTACAGTGGAGTTGCCTTATATGTGCATTTAACTTTCTGAAGTTCACCCACATGTGATAAAGGAAACCACACAGATAAAGGAAACCACATAGATAAAGGAAAAGAACAACAACAACTTAAATAGGTATGGCTGATTTTGCGTGCTATTCCTGCTCAGTGAACCATGCTCTGTAGTGAGACCTGGAGGGGCAACATGAATCTGGTTTTCCCTTAGCTTGTAAGTGTCTCTCACTGTGTGTGCATCTGACTGCACTGAATATCAATCTAGGGTTTAAAGATATGTATGTTTTGAACAACATGGTTCTTAAACTCAAGCCAACTACTTCATCAGGTACCCGATGGGATGGGGGTTAAGGATAGCATGGGAAGAAAGAGGGAAGTACTATCAGTGGATTAATTAAAAGATGTATGTTAGTCTCTGTATTGGATAAGACTCACACAGATAAGCAGAAGCACTATGAGTGAGACAGAATAAGGAATGTAAGGATTAGACCTTATACAATTATGGAAGTTGGTAAAAAATGTATGGAAAGCTGTTACCCAGGCATCGGGTAGTGGGCCTAAAGTTGCTGTAGGTCAGCAACACTGCAGTAAGAAGAAAAGCTGGATGTGAAGTGGGGGAGGTCAAGAACAAACCGGAACCCACAAGGGCAAACTGGAACCCAGAGAACAAAATGGAACCTGTATCTATCTCTTATCACCTCCAGTCTTGATAAGGCTGGTCATCTGCAGAAGTAGCTGGTGACTTTCACTATGGAGCTACACATGCACTTGGTCCAGGACTTAGAGAAGCTAAAGGAGAAGATCTGACTGGAGCTGATGGGGCCACAGGCCCAGCTGCAGCCCCACTGCCAACAAGGTAAGAAGTAGATAAGCCACAACAAGCATGAGCTACTTCAGCAACCAGGGCCTCAGCTCACCCTTACAAGCATCAAGGCTGCCATTTCCCTTCTGCCTTTCAAATCACGTGCAAACTTTTCTCATGGCCAACCCTAATCCAGAACCAGACGCGGAAGGGAATTCTCAGAAAAGGAGCTCCAATTTAGCAAAACTGACACATTACGAAGCCATTGTGGTCTCCAACAGTAGGCGTCTCTCTAAGGAATTTCCAAGGATAATGCTGATGAAACGTTTACCTTATGTGCCCTCTTTAGAACACAACGCTTGTTAAAATGTAACTCCACTATTCAAAGTGATTTGTACTAACATTATAAGTGGGAAAATTGTCACTCACTTCTCGTACCAACATTCTGGCTGGTACATTCTTCTCCTCTCTTCCATCATTAAGGCAATTACGGTCTCCCTGCTGAGAATACAATCGACTCCACAATATGATGTTATCAGCAGTCTTCCCAGAGATCCTCTGTGTTTAGAAAGTTTTTTTTAAAATACAAACTCTCTTCCATATGTGTCGTGATTTTTTAAAAAGTACTTGAAAAGCCCTTATTTGTTGCCACTGATCTGCCAACCTGACATCTGATCATCAAAAAAAATTCTTTTTAAACCTGGGTAACACTAAACACTGTACATTTCCTATTTCCTTTTGTTTCCCAAAGTGTTTGTATTGGTAAAACTTTCAATATTCATAACTCTGAGACTTGACACTTTTTCTGGAAAACAATTCCATTATGGGAAAAGGTTATGGCATTTTATTCCCTTTAAGTCATGGTTTACACAAATATATGTTCCATCCCAGTAATTTCTCAGAGTGCCCAAGAGCTTAGTGATAGCTGAATTCTGAGTAAAACCATTAGCTTGGACGACCATTAACTAATAACTGCTCTTATATGCTCTCTAATGACACGGTGAGCTCATTGAGGTCAGGGCCATGTCTCATCCATACTTGTATTCAAAGCAACTGGCACGTACTATGCACTCAGTAAATATTTATCAAAAGACTGAATGGTTTTTTGTGGGCCTTTAAATGTTTGTCTTTAAAAGTGACTAACTCTGGATGAGAGACTCAGATCCAGAATTGCAAATTCTAGGTGAGTATAGAAAACACAGCTGAGGTTAGTGGACAAAGAAAGGGAGTTATTCTCAATCTCTTTGCCCTTATTCATTTCCATCAAAAACTGTTTCTTGATTATATACTATATATCAAACTTTAAAAATAAATGAGACAAGGGCCTCGCCCACAAGTATTTCACAGTCTTGTCTGGCCTAAAGACCCAGAGGCAAATAACTAACTGCAGAGTAAATGCTTTTAATGGAGATGTGTATACAGAGCAAGAAGTGAGCAAATGTATTTTCTAGTTAGAATCTTAAACTACCCAAAAAGAGGTGGCTGGAGTTCCAGGACTGAGAGGTGCATAAATGGTATGGCTCTATTTTTTGCTTCCTAAATTCAGATGCCCAGTTTGGGGGGAGGGGGCAGTTTACTAGACTCCCCGCCTCCGGACAGTCCAGGTCCCTCCACAGCTTAAGGAAATTAGTGCTTATTAACATACCTGAGCCTGTAAAACTGGAAAAGTCACTTAGATATGGCTTTCCAAACAGAACTCAGGAGGCAGCCATTCATTCCAGTAAAGTATTTCTCAGATGCACACAGTAGAGCATTGTATAAGTACACTGCATCTTTAAGAAGAATTGAGTTTGTGTCTATATTGTCATTCACTTATTTGGCTAATCCTTTCAGAGCACCTGCCAGGGACTGACAGGGATTCCTGATTGGCTACCACGCATGAAACCAAGGACCAGCAATTGCTAATATCAAGGAGCTTGAGTTAGATGACAAACAATTTCAAAACAATATGACGATGTATAAGGAGATAATAATGACACCATATATATATATATATATATATATATATATGAATATATGTATAAAACTTTGCTTTGGGGAGACTTTGGTAGAACTTCAGAAAGGAGATATTTCCACTGAATCTTGAAGACTGACTAGGAGTCCACCAAATACAAAAAAGAAAAGCCTTCCAGAGATAATTGGTACTATTTAACCAAGCATATTTTAGGTAACACTTTTAAGGACTTCCTAGTCACCTTCTTTAGGTACTGATTGACCCCAAAGGTAGCCAGTGAAGCAAATTCTCCAGTATCACTCTGAAGCTTCTTTGGAACTTTTTGTGGTTCCAAAAGAACTGGGAACAAGCGAGACATCCAAATACATATATTGAATCACTGTGTTAATTGACTAAATATATAAAAAGTGAAACTCTAGTTAAGAGCACATGAGCAGGTCAGTCTGACCTACCTTCAAACACCATTCTTTTTTTTTGCAGTGCGTGGGCCTCTCACTGCCGTGGCTGCTCCCGTTGCGGAGCACAGGCTCCGGACGCGCAGGCTCAGCGGCCGTGGCTCACGGGCCCAGAGGTCCGCGGCATGTGAGATCCTCCCGGACCAGGACACGAACCCGCGTCCCCTGCATCGGCAGGCGGACTCTCAACCACTGCGCCACCAGGGAAGCCCCAAACACCATTCTTATTCCTCTAGTAGTGAAATATGAGCCTCCCCAAGAACATGCTTGGATCTACCAAATTAACAAATATTTAATTGATGGCTACTCTGTGTAAATCACTTGTCTAGGCTCTATGAGCCTGGAGATTGATAAAAGAAAAGGAAACTTTTCAAATGACAAAAGTATCCATATTTCTAGGGGGCAAAGACCAGGCCTTTAGAGAACCAATAAAAAGGATGGTTCAGTTGCCAATTATGTTTCCCACCTAACATAACTCATTCATTTATTCTCCTATATGTCTTATTTCTGACTTTGTGTTCTGTAAGGTCCTTCTTGTTGTTTTAAGAAAAATCCACTGGGCTGGAATCAATGATTTTGCTCTCACTTTCATCCTTGGTTCTACAGAGTTGCTTTCTAATCATTTCACAAACAGTTTGGTAACTTTTACCAAATGTTAGTAAAAGTAACTGTGTAAAAGTAAAATTTTACAAAAAGGTTAAGTTTCCAAATATGTAGATCAAACCCCACAGTAGAATCAACTCTCAATTATTTATACCTAGGTGCAAATCTAGGCATAACAAGACACATAATTGAGAGAGCAGCTAAATTAGGCAAAGTGTAGAAGGTTTGTTCAAAGTTCCATTAGAGACATATACATGTGGAAATCATAGAAGCTATTATTTGCATATATCAAAAGTTGAGTAGCACAATAGAGAGTATTTGGATTCCAGTAACTCCTCTAGTAACAAAGGAGATGTATTTCAATTATTTGACCTTGTGGTCAGAGATCTCATTACCAGAGGTAAAAGTACTAGAAGCCTTAGTTATGTATTCCAGAACATTCTTTCGCTGTGTCAGAGAACTTCTTACTACCCTGAACTTTAGGCGAAGTGAGAGAAAATACTGGGCCCTTTAGCATTTTGAGGGGTAAGCATGCCTGTTTTAGGAAAATTACTTAAATTATGCCAATGATAAAAATAAGAGCTGAAATTTATTGAGCTATTATTATGTTCCAGGAACTTCACAGACATTGTCATCTTTAATCCTAACACAGCTCTCTAGCATAGATAGTAGTAACTATTCCCATTTTACGGGTGAGATGAGGTCCAAAGAGCTTAAGGAAATTTGCCAAAGACCCACAGCTATAGCGTGTGAAAGCCAAAATTCAAGCACTGGTCTGTCTGACTTATAAGCCCAAACTCCCAACACTTCTCCAAGCCATAGGGACTGACGTTTTACAGCCCAGATATTACATATTGAATATCTTCAAGTAATGCCTCCAATCTCCAAGAGCCTGAGGTCTCAGCCAGCCCCTGACCTCTCTCCGTGTCATCTGCAAGAGATCTGGACCTGCCACAGTGCTACTTCCTCTTCCTGGCTAGCAGGGCCCAGCACTGAGGTTATACAGGGTCCTATTAAAAATATCCCCCTTCCCCACTCAGGTTTAGAACTAACTTAGAAGATAGACTCAGGAATCAGTCAAGATAGAAATGTCAGCTCTACTACCACAAGGACTGCATCAGAGGACAGAACTAAGAAATGTAATCAAATAGGTTAACTTAAGCTCTTAGCTCTGGGTCCCCTTTCGCCCATCTGGATGTTAGGACCCAAGCCGGAGGCAAGGCTTGGGACTATAGGGCAGATGTACTTACTCAGGGTTGCAGCCTCGGCCTGGTCCAGAACAAAGAAGAGGAAGAAACCGAATCTCTCACGCTCTCAGCCTTTTAATAAATTAGTTCTATCCAATTGTGAGTCATGGATCTAAGGCTGTGGTCCAGCATCAGGTTGGGCTCCCATCCTACACAAGGAGAGGCGAGCAAGGGGCACAGAGGGCTGCTCTAGTGGAACAGCCTCCAGTGGAAATCCGAGGAGTAGAGGAACAAAACTCCCACCTCATAAGAAGTTCTTTGTACCCTTGCCAGGGCCTTGGTGGTTTTGTGAAAAATAGATTTTCACAGGATTCTATTAAACTAAATATGATTATACTTGAAAAGAAGAAAAATCAAAGGACAAATTTCCTATTGTTCCAAAGGTGAGTACTATCACCAGACATAGTAATGCATTAAGAAAGAGAAAATAATCTCCACCTACAAAGAATTTGTCATTTCATTGGTGGTGGCGGGGGAACGAGTGTGAGATGAGAGGGAAAAATGCGTGATCCGTATGGCGTTGCAAGACTTGTTTGCCCCTGAGATCCACTCTCTACCCTCCTCCACCTGGCTCTATGACCCGGGAGCCTGCCCTCGTGGTCTGCGTCGACAGCCTCCTCCTTTCCCGACGGCTGGTTGGGTAAAGCCAGGTGGAGAACACTGCCAGATGCTAGAGAGCGAGCGGACAGTAAGGTTGGGATATTTATTTGTTTGCTTGTTTTTTGGCCGCACCGCAGGGCTCGTGGGTTCTTACTTCCCCGACCCGCGTCACTGGCAGTGAAAACGCGGAGTGCTAACCACTGGACCGCCAGGGAAGTCCCAGGTTGGGATGTTTATTGCCTCAGAGCAGTGGGCGTTGGCTGAATCCCTCCGCTGAAGGCCACAGCTCCTGTCCGGCGGTGCCTCTGAGTTTCTATAACGTTCCCTCGCCTGCCCCTTCAGTCCTAGTGGTGGGACCAGCCTCCGGGGTACAGCACCGTATTCATTTCCCTAGTTCCTGCCGCACCTTCAGAAGTAGTCCCTTTATGAAACACTGGTCAAATTACCCCATTTGATTGTGCAATCTCTTTCCTGCCCAAGACCCTAACAGATAAATACATACATAATGATAAAAGCAGCTCTTTACAGCTTTCAAACCTTTTTTACCTTTTGAGTCGCCTGGAGTCCTGCAATGGCCTGCTAAATGACTGCTCACACCCACAGGTGCCCTGTCTCAGCCCGTTCTCCACAGGGCAGCCACGAGACACTCCTCTCTGTTTAAAACCCATCTTTGGCTTCCCATGGCACCCAGAATAAAATCCATATATCTTACAGGGTCCCAGAGAGCGCTCCATCTCACCTGGCCTTCCACTCCAACCTGACTACATCCTTCAAGCACCAGGTTCCCTCCTGCCTCAGGATCTCTATAAACGCTGGAATCCTAGCCACATCCTCTCTCCACTTAGCTAGTGCCCACAGATCTCATCTTAAACATCCCTTTCTCAGGGAATTCTTCTCACCATTCCCCAACATCCCCCAACTAGATCAGGCCCACTTGTTATAGGTTCCCACATTTCTCTATGATTTTCCATCTAGGCCCTTATACATTTTAAAACAATATGTCTGTGTGATTATTTTTTTTCTAATTATAAGCTCCATGAGGGCAAAGTCTGGAATTATTTTGATCACCATTTATTACCCCATGTTTCATACAGGACTGATGCAAAACACTCAGTAGATATTTGTCAAATGAATGAATGATCTCATTGGAGTTCACATCAGCCTTGGTTGATAGGAGGTGAAGCAGGAGGACTGCATGTCAGGAGACCTGAGTGCTAAGGTCTGAGTCCAGACCCTGCCTGCTAGAGTACAAGGACCCAGTTAATCCCCCAAAGCCTCCACTGCATCACATTTAAAATAATGATCCTTGGGCTTCCCTGGTGGCGCAGTGGTTGAGAGTCTGCCTGCCGATGCAGGGAACACGGGTTCGTGCCCCGGTCCGGGAGGATCCCACATGCCGTGGAGCGGCTGGGCCTGTGAGCCATGGCCGCTGAGCCTGCGCTCCGCAACGGGAGGGGCCACAGCAGTGAGAGGCCCGCGTACCGCAAAAACACAACAACAACAACAATAAAATAATGATCCTTGCTTCACGGGGCCATTGTCCTGTGAGATTGCTGTCCAGGCAAAAGAGGCTTATAAACTGTAAAGTACAATGCACATGTCAGTGTTAGTATCCCAGGTCCCCAAAGAGAAGCTTTTGCTCATGTGAGAACAAAGGGACACAGATACAGCACTACACTTGTCCCCAGGGGCGGAAGGCAAGCAGTATGAGGGACAGGTGCGTTTCCTGGGATGAAACCAGGTGAGTTCAGTCCAGAAAGCCTCCATGGAAAATATAATGCAAGCAGAGATTTGAACAAAGAGGGCTTGGTAATTATGTTCTTAGAAAAGGGAAGTTGCCGTCTGTGAGTGGAGGGGCAAACAGCTGAGTCTGCCCAGAACTACTGAGTCAAAGTGTTTCCTCTCCACAGATGAACATATGTCCGGGCTACATATGCTGGGTTTTGCCTTCAATGAATTCAACTGTGTAGGGAGGAAGGGATATGATTTTTTTTAATGTGATGGGACAACATTTGGGGATTTTTACTGATTCTATTACCAACCCCCTTCGTTTCCTAGTACCCCTCACTCTTTTTCGCACATTGGGTGAGCAGCATTTATTCCTTCAGGGATGAGAAGATTCAGCCAAAAGCCAAAGCTTTTGAGTTTCAGATGCTTTGTTTTTTAAGCTGTATAAACCTAAGCCCTGAGTAAACTCAGGGCACAAGACAAAAGATTTAGAATGCATAATGATCTCAAAGTAAGGCTGGGGTGGGGAGGGGGTTTTGGAGGGAACGACAGAGATGGGTGCTGTAGGGAAGTTAAAACAATTCTATTCCTAAGAAAGAGGCCCTGAATCCTGGGCCCATCCTTGTTGCGTCTTGTGCCGCTTTCCCGAGCCCAGATTTTGCGGTTTGGGAGTCCAGTTGAGGCACATGGCAATGCTACCAGCTCCAGACAGGCTCTGAGACTCCATGCATTCCTTTCCCAGGTGTAACCCAGAATTTTCCTAGCCCAGCCTGATGGGCAGCAAAGGAAAGGTCTGCAAGGGAAGCTACGTGGGAGCACCCAAGACAGTCTGAGAATATCTCTCAGGTGCGCGAGAGCAGTGCAGACATAGACCGGGAGCTGCAGTAGCGACCTGCACGACCACCGCGAGCTGGAAGGGAACAAGGACACCATCCTGGATGCCCGAGGGTACGGCTGACAAAGACCAAGTAACCTTCATCGGCCAGCACAGCAATACCCCAAAGACCACCCAGGGAAAGTTATTGAGATTAAACTTTAGTCAGGTTACAGAAAAATGATGAGAGGTTTATTTCTATACACCTGAGTGAGTGGACTGAAAACGTAACCCACTTCAGAAGTAGCAACACAGAAGAGTGTGCCTTCATTGTCATAGGAGCTGGAGAAGTGTGGATGGGGAAGGCACGGGGGCCCCATCTCCCCTACACACACACACACACTTACTGCCAGGGGCATTTTCCTTTACATCATATTGATTTCATCTCCTCATTTAAACAAGCTCACACAATAGGGACTTTACTGCATCTCCTTCTGAGCACAATCCCATCTTTCAACCTCCTTGAATTGCTTAGCCTGTAAATTATGGAGGTTTATTCCAATGTCCCTCAGAGCCTTCCCAGGTCGTTTTTCATGTCAAATATTTTTTTCATGGTAATAAGAAAACAACTCTAGATGTGTTTAACACAGCAGCCAATGTGTACCCAAGGGGTGTAATTAGCACTTACTACATTAGAAAGAAAAGGCAAGATATAACACAGCACTGCTTTCCTATAAGAAAATGCTAAGGTACAGGGGGGAGAAATTGCTTCAAAGTTGTCTTTCTTCCTGAGGTACTTGCAAGTGATATTTACTATGGTTCTGTTAATTATAGAACAAAACAGGGGGTTACTTAGCATATGCCAGGCATCCACTCTCTCGGAGGGAGTAAGATAGGCTGCCTGTGGATTGCTAAGGTCGTTTGCAGGCACCAGCACCACTGAGGATTTCAAGTGTGTGTGTGTGTGTGTGTGTGTGTGTGTGTGTGTGTGT
>NW_021703783.1:34633488-34750910 GCF_005190385.1 Monodon monoceros
GTACGTACGTACTGTAGGCTTCTGGGCTTTTGTCAGGGTCACCGCTCCTGTGGGAGTGGGTGAAGAACTGGCTCTTTGCCTTTAGAATAAAGGATTCCAAACTCTCTCTGTTGTTTTGTTTTGTCTTGTTTCCCTTCTTCAAATTATGTTTTTAAAAGTACTATGACTCATATTTAGAGTGTTTCCTATTTGGCCTAATCGGTGGCCCCTTTCTATCACTTTCACCTTATTCTTGGATTTAAGTAATCATTCCCAAACACTACGCTGCTTTAAATTTTAATTTTCTATTAGATGAAAGAATACTTGGGTTGACCAGGAGTTTTAAAATGCCACCAAAAGATGTCACGGGTCAGCTTGAATTCAAAAGCCCAGCTATTTTTTTAAACCTCACACACATTTTAACAATTTTATTAAAGTCCAAGGCATTGGAGAATATGGAGTGAATTTCAGGAGAAAATGATTTTATTTGATTGAAATTACATATTAATTTGTTTCAGCTGGGTAAAGGATGGGGCATTTTCTTTGCATCTTAAGAAATACAGTGAAAGCATTAAACAGGATGGATTAGGGCTTAATGCTCTAAATATTAAAAGACATGCCATTTGGGTTTAAATCACTTCAAAGTTAGAGATGGTTCTAGTGATGGAAGCCAGATTTGTGCCTTGGTTTTAAGATGTCTCCAAAATGGAAGGTGGAACCACAGAGGGTCTTGACAGAGGTTAGAGAGCAAGGTTAGATAAATATAAGAATTCCTCTCAGGGCTTCCCTGGTGGCGCAGTGGTTGAGAGTCCGCCTGCCGATGCACGGGACAGGGGTTCGTGCCCCGGTCCGGGAAGATCCCACATGCCGCGGAGCGGCTGGGCCCGTGAGCCATGGCCGCTGAGCCTGCGCGTCCGGAGCCTGTGCTCCGCAACGGGAGAGGCCACACAGTGAGAGGCCCGCATACCACAAAAAAAAAAAAAAAAAGAATTCCCCTCAAACTGCCTTGAGCTAAAAGATGAAGACTTAGGAAACTTTAAAGATGATACCGTAATGTCACAAGGAAAATAATATATAATCACATAGTTCTGAGGTTAGTTGAAATCTATATTAACCATAACATACACTCTAGCACTTAGACAAGGTGTACAGTATACCGAACAAAGGAAACAGAGAAAGTAAATGAAAAAGTGTTGGGGAGAAATAAGTGAAAAAATAATGTGCCAACACAAACCCCACCCATAATATTAATACACATGTGTCATTTCTTGAAATGAATGAATGGACATTTTAGGAATAATCTGTTAATATTTTTGGTTATTATTTCAATTCCTACTGCCAGATATTTTGACCTTAAAAATTAAACTGAGCCAGAAATGATACTGCCCAGTCTTTTCTCTCTATAATAGTGATCTAAATTATACTCGAAATTAACAGAAAAATAATTTTTGACATTTGAAAATCATCTAAGAAATTTCTCAGAAACTATCAGAATAACTAAGGTACCATTTTTCATTGGTTCTATGATTAATTTTTCCCAGGATTTTTAAATCTCTGAAATTAGAATGTATCTGACAATCAATGGATCTTACAATGATAACTGACAGCATTTTTTTCTTCATAGTACATAAAATAATGATGCATTTTGAAATTAACGGTGCCTCACAGTCTACAAAATGTGATAATTTGGGGTCATGGGGATTCTTACAGGCAAAGTGAGGGAAAAAAATTTTCACGAGTTTCTCAGAGTTAGTTGTTAGTATTCACCTATGTTATCTAGAGTTGCTTGGTTTTCTAGAGCTGCACTGCTAATTATGGTAGCCACTAGCCACAGGTAGTCATTTAAATTTAAATTGATTAAAATAAATAAAATCAATTCCTTAGCGGTACCAGCCAAGTCTCAAATGCTCAGTAGCCACGTGTGGCTTGGATGATGTGGGTTTGTAGGACATCTTCTTCACCACAGAAAATTCTATTGGGCAATGCCAGTCTTGAGTGCTGACTTGACCTCATAAATTCTTTAGATTTGAGCAACAGTACAGAAAGGTTACAAAAATTATAGTATCTGTCTATAGGGATAGCATTTTACTATTTCATTTGGAGGTTTGTTTTACTCTATACAATAAAAATTTAATATTTCATATTGTGTCCATATTTGTATAGATTTCAAAATTATGTTGTTCATTTGTGGACTTATGATGTTGGTAAGGCGTAATTGCACATTTATCAATGGAGTTGAGTTATCTAAGCTACTATGCTTATAGAATCTTGTTAAGGATGAGCATCAAGAAATTTTTGTAGGAAGGTATAAATGGGAGGAGAGGGAAGATATTGTGAATAGACCCCAAATATGCCGGGTACTGTACTAGATGCTAAAGATCTAGGTGACTTCAGCAATCGGATGTATAGTGATACTAGCAACCAAGACAGTGAATCTGGAAAAGGAACAGAGCGCTCGGCACATTTGAACTGGGGGCTTATGGGACATCCAGGTGTAGATTCCAGTCGTAAGCTGAACCGATTCCCAAATCCACATCTCTCCGCCATGCAGGAGGCAGACTCAGAGGCAAGGTTACAGGGCCTCCCGGGAGCTCTAAGCCACTGTGTACACCTGGGCAGTAACACCATCCTCTGTGCTATCTCCAAGTACAAAGAATAACACTCATAATACTTGCCCTTAGCAATTGACCTCATATGCGGAAAGCCCTCAGCTTCCTAGATGAAAGGTGTTACAGAACCACAAAGTGAATCTCTCTGGCGCCCTGAATCACCAGTGCCCTGAACTATCGTGGCCCTTTACCAGGGCATCCAGGTATGTTTCCATGCTTCTCTCCAAGAGTTGACCCAGCCCCTCCCTAATCTCCCAGTGAGATCTAAAATGCCCCCAGAAAGGGAATCAATCATACTTAATAAACAGTAACATTTTGATGCAACTCTATAGCTGAGGAGAAAACATGACTTCAAATAGATTAGTCAAGAGAGAACGTTCTTTCTTACAGAAGAAAAAAAATTGGATGTTTTCCAGTGATGCAAGACTTCAAACAGGGAATGAGAGGGAGGGCAAGAAAGCCTGTTTTCTCCCACTCCAGTGGGTACTGTAACAAAGGAGGTGAATAGTTTGCACAAAGGGCTAACTATGTTGATAGCTTGTCAACAGATGGCTTACCTATTCTAAGAAAGAATTATCTGCAAGCAGCAAATACAAAAGAAGCAAATGTGTTGGACCATCCAAACTGACAAAAAAGGAATGTGACTTTGAGGATATATTTCCCAGAACCTGAAGGGTACTTGCAGCAGGAAACCTCATTTTGGAGGAATAGGGGTTCATTGACGGTGGCAGCGGGGAGAAAAAGGTGTCTAAATTCTGGAACCTTTTATTAAAGCTTGTTTTCCTTGTCTGAATCTTTTGGTTCCTGTGTCTGTGACAGTATTCATAACTCAGCCCCAGTGTGCCAACAAACCCCATATGTTTCGGTTCTCTCCTTATCTTTCAAGCCAAGATAAGGTTGAAATGAGTGTATTGCAAGAGATTTGTGATAGAATACACAAATACACATACAGTGGCAGAGGGTGGGGACGTCTGACTCATCTTTGTTTTCTTGTGTAAGCACAAGACTTACACAAATGAGGCACTCAATGAAAGTTTCTTAATTAAATGTGCATGCCCTCAAAACTGAAAAGAAGAAAGTCCCCAGTGGAGAAGGTCTTTCTTTACAGACTGAGGGGAAGTAGCTGTGAGTCAGATAACAGGCCTCTGAGCAGGAAAACCATCTCTAGCCGTATTCAGGAAGAAAGCATGGTCTTTTCTCCCACTCTGCTTCCCATTCATCTATTCACCTAACAGACTTTCCATCAATACATACATTTGCCAGGCACTGCCTTGAGTGCTGGAGACGTAAAGATGGATAGGACAGAGTCCTGATGTGGAGCTGATAAGTGTATGTGGGAGAAAGAGATTAGTAGTTATAACGTTCATTATCAGGTATTAGGATAAACTCTTCTACAAGCATTATTTTAGTTAATCTAATTCTTCTCAAATTTTAACGTGCCTGCACGTCATCTGGGAATTTGGTTAAAATGTAGCTCCTGATCCGGTAAATCTGGGGTGGAGCCTGAGATTCTGCATTTCTAACAAGCGTCTGCGTGATGCCTAAGACGGTGGTTCTAGAACCACACTTTTGAGTTTAAACATTCCAGGCACCCTATGTGGAAGGAACTATCATTATGTCCATTAAAGAAAAGGAAACTCAGACTTGGTGAGATTACATAATTCATCAGTGGTCATACAAACTATTCAATGCCAGAAACAGGTGCAAATCCAAGTCTATTAAGCATCCCTCCCCAAACTGCTTCTCTTAAGACGACTTGCAGAGCAGGCTATGGGACCAGGAGAGCTATCATTGTACACAGGGACAAAAGGGCATGAGGTTCAGAGAAGACCTCCCAAGAGAGGGGATATAACAAACACCAGGACTTACCAATGTAATGTGGAGCCTAGCAGTGTTTCTTAACTTATTTTTCAGTATTTTCAGCTCTGCGCATTGCCTGCCCATCCACCCACCAGACTTTGTAGACTTCTTATTACTAATCCCCACCTGCCATAAACTTTTAATACCACAGATACATTGTATATCTGTTTATGTGGCCTTTGGTGGGTGTAATATCTGAGATATTTTCACACATCCCCTAAACCAATTTTTGTCCTACTGAGGGAGATATTGCCTCATTGGGAATGCATGATACAAGGTAACACCTCACTCACCTTGTGAGACACATCATTAATTTCACAGAATCACAAAATCTTAGGGTTGAAAATAACCTAAAGGCCATTTACCCTTCTGCAAAAACCTTGACAAGTGATCTTCTCTCCTGTGCTTGGACACTTACAGTGACAGGGAACCCACCAGTTTACATGGCAGCCCCATCCATATTTGAAGGGCTTGTTTATTAGAAAGCTCATACTGGGACTTCCCTGGTGGCTCAGTGATTAAGAATCCACCTGCCAATGCTGGGGACATGGATTCAAGCCATGGTCCGGGAAGATCCCATGTGCCGCGGAGCAACTAAGCCCGTGCATCACATCTACTGAGCCTGCACTCTAGAGCCCGCGAGCCGCAACTACGGAGCCCGCGAGCCACAACTACTGTGGCCCATGTGCCTAGAGCCAGTGCTGCACAGCAAGAGAAGCCACCACAATGAGAAGCCCACGCACAGCAACGAAGAGTAGCCCCCGCTCTCCGCAACTAGAGAAAACCCGCAAGCAGCAACGAAGACCCAACGCAGCCAAAAATAAAATTTAAAAAATAATAATAAAAATTTTAAAAAAAAAGAAGAAGAAGAAAGCTCTTATTTTGAACCTAGACCTGGCATGTCCAAATTTTCATTCACTAGTTTGAGTTTTACCCTTGTGATTGAACAGAAGGTACAAAGCTAGGTGTGATAGAGGGTAGAAAGAGGCAGAATATCTGGTCTCTGTTCCTAGGGACCAGATAGTAATTGTGTGTGTTTGTGAGTGTTACAGAAATTCTCTTGTGGATTCACCTATTTCAAACTTTATATCTCTAATAATACAGTGTAAACTTTCTGTAGCTTCTGGAAGAAGAACATCACACTTTAATTCATCTTACTGTCAACTAAAGTTTCTCAGTATTGGTGTTGTTTTTAGAGGTGCTGGAAGTGGTACATTACAAAAAGCAATAGATCAGGGTTTGATAAGAAATAGAGAGCTATGATTTTCACTTAAAATAACAGAGGTAATCAATTGTAGAACTAAAAATAATAACCTAACTAGAAAACACAGGTGGAGGGAGACGGAAAGAGGAGATGGGTGTTAGGAAAGTGAGCTAAGTCCCCACCCTTCATACTGGGGAGTCAATAGGGTCATCTAAAAGTGATAAATGAAGGAGGAGGGAGACAAACATGTTACGTGAGTTATGAAAATAGCTATGAAAGTCTAAAAACGGAGGCAGACAGAAGGGTGGGATATTCTTGACTTTCTTCATAAGTTCTTCTAAACCATGTGACATTTTACCAAATACACACACATATTAAAAGAATGATGGGACCAAAAAAAAAAAAAAAAATCAGAGTAGAACTCTGTCACTAACTACTGGCATGACTTGAATATGTCACCTAATCTTGGATTTAAATTTCTCATCTGTAAAATGGGCTAAGTCAGTGGTTTTCAATGTTTTTAAAATAAAATGTTACACAGAATCCCAATACATTTTTTTAAAAGACTTAATGGAGTTCCTCTGATTGTGGGTGGGGTGAGGTACTGGGCGTTTACCTCACTCTGCCTCTCCTTTCTCCTTCTCCTTCATCTCCTCACCCTCACCCTCACTACAAGCAGCCCTGAGACACCTCATCAGGGAATTGCAAGATCTTACTTTGAAAACCATTAGCCTGCATAATTGTTTTTCAAATTATGGTCATAACTCATTAACTTAATGGCTTGGAACTGTATGGTACTAGAGGAGAGGAGAGGAGAGGAGAGGAGAGGAGAGGAGAATGGAATGGAATAGAATAGAATAGAATGGAATGGAATGGAATGGAATGGAATAGAATGGAATAGAATAGAATAGAATAGAATAGAATGGAATGGAATGGAATGGAATGGAATAGAATGGAATGGAATGGAATGGAATAGGATAGAATAGGATAGGATAGGATAGAATAGAAAAATTAGAATACAATCTCTTGTGTTATTTTGCACAACTCTTATTTCCATCGTGTGTGTATGGTTTTTCACTATCTTCCTGGACAGGTGAGTAGATGAAAGTTTCCAAGACAGTTGGTCCTGCTGAAGACCTCAGTGGTGGGGAAGAAGGGGGGATGCTTGATGTTGGGAAACCTGACCTGAGCATGCTGTTTAAAGTGGGGAGGGGAGGCTCAGCGTGGACAGGGCTAGCCAAGTCCAGACTCCCACCCTAAGGCCAGGCCTCCTGTGCAGAGCTGTGCCTGCCGCTGCCTTACCCTGAGTCACAAGGGCTGTGTGGGAGGGGGTGCCTGCTCACACAAAAGCGAGGTGGGGGGGGGCTCCTTCCTGATTCTGCCGCCATAAGCATCCTGGTTATTTTTGTAATGAATAAAAATGGTTTTGTTGAATAAAAATGTCACCCCTTTAAAAAAAAAATGATGAGGATGGACAATGTGTCTCTTGCTAACAGTCACAATCAAAACTTTTATGTTGTTTCTTCCCAACTCTGACATTCTCTGATTCTGTGATTCTTCTGAACCACCTACCCTCTCTTAGGACACGACACTGTAGTCAGCAGCACAAACTGTGATAGAGCTGTACCTCCTACTAGAAAGTCTCCCTGTTTCCACTGGGCATCACAACGATGGCTGGCCCGTCTGCAGCTCTGAGTCCCATCTTGGGAAGAGGAAAAATAGAGGGCATCGTTTGAATATCCCTCCAAGAGATTCTGATACATACTCCTCTTTCCCCCTCTCTCCCCACTCCCCAACCACTGGACCAAGAGTAGAAATGAGTTGGAAGTGACAATAGCCAAATGTATCTGGGAGGAACCTAAATAACTAAGCCTCACTTGTTGAAAAGGATGACCAAAGGTTCTTCTTAATTGGTGAATTTTTATGCAGTAGAGACCTAAACTGATAAGGAAGAGCCCAAATAGATTTCATTTGTACGAATGTCAAAGTAAATATAGAGTTTTATATAACCACAAGCTCAGGAAGGCACTGTGTTCTCATAAATGGAATAAAACGCGAATACATACACTAGAGGGAGGTGTTAGTTTGGGTCCTCATACACCTGGGGCTTCATGTATGCCTTGAAAGTATACAGAATTTTGTTTGGAGGTATATATGTTTATCTTTTCCTGGAGTAAAAGCTGAATCACTTTTATCAGCTTTTCAAAAGAATATGGAATCTGAGAAAGGTTTTTTAAAAACCCACTGGATTAGAGGATCACGTTCATTACAAGCTCAATATAAACCATTGTCTTCAGGTGAAACCCTTTTTGACTTTACCTTAATAAATAGAAGGCTTTGTTTTTTTCTCTTTTGGAAAGGCCTGGAAAAAGACTGCACATCTGCCTTCACTGAGGGTTCATCAATTCAGAGCAGACAACCTGCGATGACATACGGCCAGCGCGGGGAGGCCTCGGCATCAGTTACACCTGCTACCACTGGCAGCGAGCCCCTGTACAGGCACCTATGAGAACACCCTCCACACATCATGGCAGGCTCCACAGGGGGCAGCAGGGCACAGTGAGAAAGAAACAAAGCCAGCTTTATGATTGAAGATGATTTGCTGAGTATTTCACAAAACAAGGCTATATAAAAGGTGTTCCCTTCCCCCAGTTAAGAAGGTAGATATAACTTTGTTATTTTTAATAATTATTTGTCAGAATTTGTTATATATCTGGGTTGTTTTGATCAATTATGTGATTCAATTTAAAATAATTTTTAAACACACCATTAGTTCATAAGGAAAAAGCAAATAAATTTAATTTATATACATCTAAAACAAAGAAAAAAAAGAAAGTAGAGACAGTACACTTATTTTATTTCTTATACCTTATAGTGTTGCTGAGACAAAATGTCTCCTGTGTCAAACTGAAATGCTAGTTATTTGTACTACTAAAACTTCTAGTGTATCTAAAAATGTACCTTTCCAGAGTGTGGTCAGAGCTTTTTTCAACTCAAAGCATCAAGAAAAACACTTTTCTACCACTTACCAGGAAAGATGTTCAATATATCATCTCCTATGGCCAGAAAAGTAGGAGCTTGCATTTCAAGAAACACAGAACTCAAAGGACTAATATAAGATAGAGAATAATGCAGATTTGAATCCTGGTACCATAGCACCCTAGCTTACTCAACCTTTCTGAATTTCACTTTCATCACCTGTAAAATAAAATAGTAATGTTCATTGCCTTGTGTGGGTATGGTGAAAATTTTAAAAATCAAAACATCTAAAGCTCCCAGCAAGTGTAGCTGCTCAGTACTTGTTGGTCTCTTGCCCTCCACCCTTACTAGCCACCTCACTCCTCAGCCTTTGAAATCCTGTTTCCAGGAATGATAAACTCTTAGTTCTCCAGAAATGTGCCAGCAGGACACAGACAGGGGCCCAATTCCCCTCTGAGATCTTTTTTTCTAACACTGTACAGTGCTTCAGGAACATTTTGGCAATTATTGCAAACTCACCTCCATGCTTGCAGCAAAATAGGCCGGAGAAGGACTCAGGCATGGGTCATACAGTATGCCTGAAGGCAGTATGGTACTGGGAACAAGCCAGGTTTATGCGAGAGGTTTGATCAGACTGGAAAACCTTGGGGTCTGAAGGTTTGATCAGACTGGAAAAGCTTGAGGTTTGATCAGACTGGAAAAGTTTGCAGTCTCTACAACTGCAGAAATATGCAGACACTGGGAATCCATCAGGCCAGATCAGCAAGTACCTGGCATCTGTGAGGTCTGCTCAAGGGCGTTAGAGGACCTGTCATAAGATGAGGGTTCAAGGAGAGCTTCAGGGATGGATGGCTTGGGTCCTCACTGGGCGATGGGGCAATGGACCTTAAGTAGAAGCCTAGTTCTCTAAACATGGGGCAGGGTGGAGAAAGGCCAGAGGCCTACACGATGGGTTTATAGAGTGAAACCCAGTCAGGCAGTATGCTTCTCAGAACTCTGCAGGGCACAGTGGCTGAACCCAGTGGTCATGGGTAGAGGGTCACATCTGGGTTCCACACAACAGGGGAGGAGAGTGCTACTGCACCACCACCACCCCCAGATGTGAGGGAGGGGAAAGAAGGGCAAGTTTCTTACCACCTAAGCCTGCAGAGTCAGGAGGGCAGAGGTACAGCTGGAGACTGAGGCAGAGGGGAGAGGCAAGGGGAAAGCAGGGGAACGGAGTAGAGGTAGCAGCCTTTCTTCCAGATACATTTTCTACAAGTGAACCTGCAACCTTTTTATTAAAAGGTAATTTGTGGCCATGATGGTTGTTGAGACTATAATTAGAAAATATTAGAAGAAAGAGTGGGAAACACGTATCAAAACATCAGTCAACAGACACTCTGGGCTCATTTCCCTCCTACCCAGTGGAGTGGCCCCTCTCCAGACACCCTGCCCTGCTCTTGCCTCAGGCCCAGGTCCCTGCCCTTGGGATCTGACTGCATCTGCAGTTGAGGTTTTGGCTAAGCCCTGGCAGAGTAAACCCCTAAGTATTGACAGTCTGTTCAGCTTTCCAAAAAAGCATCAGCTGTTCCATCCTTGGTGCATATCCCTGAATGATTGAATGTTGGGAGCAAGGCTGGAATAATGAAGAGGAAACCAGGAAGAGCAAATTAGCTTATTTGGAGTTTGAAGCTGTTTTCCTCATTTAGACCTTTTACGAACATTTAGTTACTCCCAGATGTATTAGCCAGGGATCACCAGAAAGTAGAGAGACACAGACACAGACACAGACACAGACACAGACACACACACACAGAGAGAGAGAGAAAGAGAGATTTATGATAAGAAATTGGCCCACAGGATTATGGAGGCTAAGTCCCAAGATCTACAGTCACCAGCTGGAGATCCAGAAGAGCTGGTGGTATTGTTCCCATCTAAGTCCAAAGGCCTGAGAATCAGGAGAGTCATAAGTTCTAGTCTGAGGGCAGGAGAAGACTGATGTCCCAGCTCAAGCATCAGGCAGGTGAAGGTCCCTCTACTCAGCCTTTTTTCTATTCAGTTGATTGGATGAGAACCGTTCACATTGGGAAGAACAATCTGCTTTACTGAGTCTACAAATTCAAATGTTAATCTCCTCCAGAAACAGCCTCACAGACACATCTAGAATAATGTTTGACCAAATGTCTGGGCACCCGTGGCTCAGTCGAGTTGACACATGAAATTAACCATCACAAAGGGCTTGAATTTCACCTTTTGCTTCCTGTGTTGTATATTAATTGACCATAAGTGCATGAGTTTATTTCTGGGCTCTCTATCCTGTTTCATTGATATATGTGTCTGGTTTTGGAGTTTCACCTTTTATTTCTTTTGCCATCATCTGATGGAGGAATTCATGAGGAGGAAAAGGACAAAGAGATGTCAGTGAGGGGGCAGGTGAACCAAGCTACAGACAGTTCATCTTCCTCAGACCCCAAGAATTTCCCCCATTTATCCATATGGAAGGAAAAAAAAACTGGATCACAGGCTTGAGATGTTTGAATTTTATCTATTACTTTAGGGTTTGGGCTTCTGTTTAAAAGTTTTGTAGAAAATAAGTCCCATAAATTTAACACATCAAATATTCACAGCATTCTTTTTCTCTACTGTACTTGTGGCCGAAGTGGAGGCCCACATTTTACAAAAGGTTCTGCTCCTTTTTGCTTAACCTTGTTCGAGGTACATGGGAGAAGTAGACCACAGCATGAAATTTGAGGTCAGAGGCCAGGCTCTTAATCCCAACTGTGGTTCTGTGCAACCTCTAACAAGTTGTTTTGCCATTTAAGTCTTGGTTTTCTCATTTGTAAAATCAGGAGGAGGATGCATTTTCTCCTTCACAAGATTGCTTTGAGGATCCAATGAACTAATGCATGTTGAGAGCATTTTGTATACTCCCAAGTCATTATATAAATATTGGCCTACTTGTCATTTTAGTAGTGACTTTTTCTTCTGTCATAGTGATGGCATAATGGTTGGTGTATGAGTTTCTTGTTGCTGCTGTAATTACTACAAACTTAGTGGTTTAAAACAACACAAATGTATTTTTATAATTCCGGAGGTCTAAAATCCAAAATGGTTCTCACTGGGCTAAAAATCAAGGTGGCAACAGGCTGGTTCCTTCTGAAGTTTCTGGGAGAAGATCTGTTTGCTTGTCTTTGTAGTTTCTACAGGTCACCTGCATTCTTTGGTTCAGGGCCCTGTTTCTCTTCAAACCAGCATTGTCTGGCCAAGTCCTTCTCATTCTGCCATTTCTCTCATTTTCTCTCTCTTCTGCCTCTCTCTACCACTTATGAGGACCTATGTGATTATATCAGACCCACCAGGAAAATCCAGGATAATTTTCCCATCTGAAAGTCCTGATTAGGAATTTGATTCTAGCTGCAACTTTAATTCTCCCTTGCCATGGAGCCTAACATTTTCACAGGATCTGGAATTAGGAGGTAGACCCCTTTTGCGGGGGGTGAGGTCATCATTCTGCCTACCACAATTTGTTTACTCATTCCCCAAGATAAATTCAGATTTTAAAATACTACATCTCTACAAATGCATTGTATCTGCTTACCCTGATAAGTATGTTTAATAAAAAACATACTCATTTTTTCAGATCTTCTTCAAAAGTACTTATTCCTTTAAAGAATGTATTTAGAATATCAAAACTTCAACTAAGAAGTCTATAACCCAAACACTCATGGAAATTGTTATGTTTTGGCATGTTTCCTTCAAGTGATTTTTTTACATAGTTGAGAACATACAATATATACAAATGCATATGCTGTTTAAAATATTGCATCAATATTTCAAATTTACAAACTCTTTGTAAACAAATTTTAATGGCTGCATCACATTTTCTTGCAGCAAGGTAACACAATTTACTTGGATATTATTGTTGAACATTTCGTTTATTTAAAATTTCTAATTGTTAAAATTAATGAATGTTAAACATCTTTTATTATTCATATTTATTATTCATATTTATTTGTATTTCTAGTTATTTCCTTAGATGAGATTCCCAGAATTTACGGGCCAAAAGGAATGAATATATTCAAAGCTGTTGATCCATATTGTCAAGTCATCTTCGAATAATAGTCTATTATACTCCCACCAGGATTATGCCAGAGCCTATTTCAACACTCTCTGGCTAGCACTGGATAGTTTCATTCTTCTTTTTTTTTTTTTTTTTTTTAATTTTTTGGCTGTGTTGGGTCTTCGTTGCTATGTGCCAGCTTTCTCTAGTTGCAGCCAGAAGGGGCTACTCTTTGTTGCAGTGGTTTCTCTTGTTGCAGAGCACGGGCTCGAGGCACCCATGCTTCAGTAGTTGCAGCATGCAGGCTCAGGAATTATGGCACGTGGGCCCTAGAGTGCGTGGGCTTCAGTAGTTGTGGCACATGGGCTTAGTTGCTCTGCAGCATGTGGGATCTTCCTGGACCAGGGATGGGACCCATGTCCCCTGCATTGGCAGGTGGATTCTTAACCACTGTGCCACTAGGGGAGTCCTGGATAGTCTCATTCTTCTTATTCTTTGCTAATTTTTAGTTGAAACTGACATCTCCTTGTTCGTATGTGCATCTCATTTGCCTATGTGTGGGTCTGAACATTTTTTCATACATTTACCTAGCACCTGTATTTCTCCTTTTGTGAACTATCTGTACATGAAGGACATTCATCCTTTCCAAACCTGGTTATGCTTGTAGAGGTTAAATGCAAGAACACTCATTTATTTCAACAGCAACTTAACATTTTTTTCTTCTTTTCCTACTCAGCTTGAAGGTTCTTAGCCCTTATCAGGTTGTCCAAGGACCATTGCTCCTGATGTTTCTAGGAACAGGCTTCTTTAATGCTTCCAAGCTGCTCTGGGGTTTCTGAAAGGTGTTTCCTCACATCAGCTCACTTTAGCTGGTAGACATTCCAACAGATGCGGACACTTTTCTCCTGCCTGCCGCCTTCCTACTCTGACTTAATCTTTCTATATTCCTTCCATTATCACCCTACTATTTGTTCTAGGTCAGTTTCTTGAGAGAGTAAACCTTCAGTCACCTGTCAGAGTGCAGAAGAGGTAGCCAGCCAACTATACCAGGTGGAAAGGAACCCAGGTCTAAATACTCCTCGTGTAAACGTTCACTAATCCTCCTGGGTCAGCCCTGCCCTTCACCTCTATGTCAGTGTTACAAGGGTCCCTCTGGTTCCAAGCCCTGCCCTGCTCCCATGATTTCTTTTGGTTATCTCCCTCCATAAATTTTTCATTTTCAGTTGTCCCTCTTCTGTTAGATTAATTACAGTGTTTTCACTTACTTTTTATCGTCTAAAATTTTATTGAATCTCTCATCTGTTCTTTTCTCCTCTTCTATTGTCTTGGTCCTTACGTGCTTGCACTTTTAAAAATTTCTTTATTGATATTTTAATGTTGTTTAGGGAACAAATGTTCAATCCAACATGTTTTTCTTCTCCCTGGAGAACATGCTCTTTCTCTACTCTGATTGCCCTCATAAATACTCCTTCCCTTCTCTTTTTGCCCTGAAAAGCATTCCTTCTCTTTCCTCTTTATCCAATATACCCAGCACAATTTCTTAAATAAGCTCAGGTTTTTACAAAGGCAAGAAGTTCCATGACTTCAAGCAGTTTCTGTGTCATCAGCCTGTCCTGTCCCACTCCTGCCTACCCTGCAACAATCCCCAAGGTAAGAAAACCCTAAGGACCAGGCTGCCTATTTAAAGCAGGGGAAAAGGAAAATGTTGGGAGATGAATATATATATATATATTCTGATATATATATATAATATATATATTATATATAATATATATTATATATATATTATAATATATATATAATATTATATATATATATATAAAATCTAAAATCTACAGAGCCCCTAGTTGGACTGCAATACTAGGCTTCATCTAGGCTCCTAATTCTACCATTACAAAAGATCTCACTGCATTTCATACACCCCAGAGAATTAGTTTTATACGCCAGGGATAGGACATGGCATCACAAGAACACCCTCCAGTTATACTTCACAGGCGATTTGTTCGGATCACAGTCAAGAAACGTCAGACACCCAAAATCCACTTCCCAGACTGCATACCACTTAAAAGGCTTTCCAGTCTCACAACTGGGATGGCCTCTTTATAAACCATCACCGTTTGTTCCAAATTATTTATCTCGATTACTCTTAGGTTTCTGTGTTTAAGGGTTGGAAAGTGATGGAAGTAGTTGCAAAGAAACAAGACTACACACATATCTTGACATTTCAGACAATTTAATCTCAAAAAGGGAGTACTTAATCTGGTTCTCCTGTTGCCATATTAACTGTTGACATCAAATCAGAGACATCTCAACTTTCCTAGAGGCTCTTAGTCCCAGTGTTACATGAATGACAACGAAGCTTCTCTGGTTTGCTGCAGAGACTAAAATAACCTCAGTAGAGTTTTTATCCTAAACGTTATAAGCCACTTTGTGAGACACTGAGTATAATAGAAAAATGTGCCAAAATAGTTCCCAAATATCCTAAAAAGTCTCCTTAAAGAATAATAAAACTTTGGTGTTTCGGTCGTATGTCAGCTTAAAAAATAATCAAAACTCTCTAATCCTAGAAGGAAGTAAATAATTACAAAAGAAAAAGAAACAAAAACAAGATAAATGGCACCATGGGAAATCCTAAAATTCTTGCATGTGTTAGAGAATCACATTAGAAGGTATATTACAATATACGATGACCTTCAACATTAGTCTCAAACACAAAATATAAATTAGATTCTTTCTTATTCTTATAATTTGATGCTTTCTCAATCTATACAATTACTGCCTTTTTGGTCAATTGACAAAATTTAAGAAAATGGATTCCAGAGAAAAGGAAAAGGAGGTTGTCACCAGTACAGGCAAAACAGGCAATATGGACAACTTTATATCATTGTCATAATTTTTAGGTGGAACATAATTTTAAAGTCTGAACCTTAATGTTGTTCATAACTGTTTACTTTTTTTTTAAAGTCTGACTGTATTTTAAAATACTTCTCTCACAATTCCATTCCCAAGTAATAAAAATAAATCACACTGCATCTGAGTATCTCTCCATGGCTTTACCTGCTTCCCCTGACACAGAGCTATCTTCTTCCCACTGATCCTCAGAAGCTCATCCTCAAACCACCTCTTGCAGCATGGGATACAAGTCTTAAAAATCAGTATTATTTCTACATCCTATATTTTATAAAACTTATAAAACATATATGTTAAGGCTGATGGCAAATGCCTTGAACTATCTCAAGTTCTTTCAACTTCATCTTAATGTAATGATGTAAAACTACATGATATCTGAAGTTATTTTAGGCTGAGAAATAGAATGTGTCTATGATACCACTTACCACAAACACATTTAAGTAGAGTTGGTATGTATGTATTTCCTATCCATCAAAATTATCTGACATCTCACCTTAAGTATTAGAGACCTTAAAGGATTCGGTCTCTAGAAAGCAAGGTGATTGGTTAGGTGCAGGGCACAGAGCTGAGTTTACCAGGGTCCCTCCCTCACAGTGTAACAGTTTGGTGGAAAAATATTAGCTCCACTGTTAATGGTGACTGTTAAAGTGTCCCTTGAAGAAAACAAGGTGCTGGCCAGGTCTATACAACCCGAAGTAGGAGCCCTTGCTTTCAAGTTTCTCAGTTAACAAAATGGAGGTATGCCTATTTACCCCCTCCCAAAACAAGAGAAGAAAGGAAGAGAGGAAAAGCAATTTCCATTTTGCTTCTACTTCTAAAGGCACTGTCAGCTTTAAAGGAGTAAGTGATGGCAGCTGCTGAAGAGTCCCTCGTGCACCAAATCATGCCTCATTGCAGAGCAAGGTCAGTGATGGTTCCCTTACCTTCAGGCAGGAACAATTCTCTGGGTGCAAGGAAGGTTAAGCTCATATGTGTGCACACAGAGTACTCCTCAATGAACAAAAAGTCTTCTCTAAGGCAAGGAGGGAAAGGAGCATTTTCTCATTACCAATTTCTCTCTATTTGGGAATTTCTAGAGTTACAGGGTGGTGGCAACTGCAATTGTTTGCCATCTCAATAACTAATTTATTAAAGAAATATTTATTGGATGTTATTATGTGCTAATGATCCTAACATTCTCCTGTGAAATATTTTCCTGCTTAAAAGAAAAGAAAAGAATGTCATGGAAATTCCCTGGTGGTCCAGTGGTTAGGACTCGGAACTTTCACTGCCGTGGGCCTGGGTTCAATCCCTGGTCGGGGAAATAAGATCCTGCAAGCCACGTGGTGCGGCCAAAAAAAAAAAGAAAAAAAGATATCGTGCCTTCTGCAAAAATGTCTCCCACTCAGACAATAAACATATTCCTCACTAATGAAGTGTCTTTTTTCAGTATACAAGCTTGTCATTCAGAAATGGCCAACTGATAGAACATGATCTGCTTCAAGATAATTTATAATACCAACTGGTTTTGCCTCATTAGATTATTATGCCTATTATAAAAACATAGAAATTTCAATAATATCTCAGGTGATGACCAAGTCACGAAACAATGTGTTAAATCTTTGTATAGTTCTGAGTAAAAGTTCTTCCTTCACTATATCAAAATAACTCACGTTTCCCTTAATTGCTATACATTGTTCCTAGGGTTGTTATTTGAGGCTACATCGAATATTCAAGTCTTCCACTGTTGAAATCATAATTACACTTGGCATTTATTGGGTGTTTACTATGTATAGTGCCTTGTGCTAAATTCTTTATAGACATTATGTTATCTCCTTCTGTAAACACAGACCCCCACCATCCCCTTTTCCACACAGAAATAAACCAAGATCTTACAACTGTTTTTTCATATGATTGTTTCCAGACCTTCCAACATTTTGATTACCCTCCTCTGGTCAGCTCCCCTTTGTCAATGCTCCTCTTAAACTGCGGCACCCCTATCTAGTCACAATCTTCCAGATGTGAGTTAACCAATTCCAAATACAGAGGGCTATTATTTCCTTGGTCTGGAAAGGCTATTTCTCTTAGTCTGGCCTGAGAAGAAAGGGGGTTTTAGTTTATTTGTTTTGGGGGGTGTTTTTATGGAAAATCACATGACTTGCTCATGTTGACCTTGTTGATAACTAAAACCCTGAGATCTTTGTATAAACTGCATTTAAGCCCACTCTCCACCACCCCGAGCAGTTGATTTCTAATGTAAGGGAAATGTTTACTCCATCTGCATTTATCCTTATTAAATTCATAGTCTTCAATTCACTGTTTCTTCCAGGCTATCAAGATCTTTTAAAATCCTGCTTAATTACTCAAGACATTAACTTCCTTTATAGCATCTGAAAATGGAGTAAGCATGTCTTCTATGTCTTCATCTAAGCTGATAATTGCACAAGTTGAACGGTCCCGTGTGGCATGCCAGCTAAAATTCTTCCACCTAGTTGATAATCAGTCCATTAGTGGGATATCCTACAGGCCTTCAACCAGTTATTAATCTACCTATTATTTTTATCTTCTAGACCCTTTTCTTCATCTTGTTTTCAGTGATACCCAGCAACTTTGTCAGTTGCTTTGCTAGAATCACAATGCATTCCTCTAGCATACCAGTTCGGTAACATGCGAACAAAAAGAATAGCTATTTTAAGTTGTTTTTAGTGAACCCATATTGATTGCTGGTAACTGCAATTTTCTTTCTTAACCTAAAAAACAATCTATTTCAAAATTCACCACAGACTCTTGCCAAAGATCTTTATAATTTAGGTTTTTGTTCCTGGAATTCATATTCTTCCCTGCCCCTATCCATACATGCGTTGTAAATATTGGGACAATAAATTACACATTGTGGTTGGATTCTTACCAGTCCACAGGAATGGAATCCAACATTATCTGTTTCCCTAAATTCATTTAAAGCAGTCAGTTACTTTTTTTCATTCTCTCAAGTAGCTCGTCTTTTTTGATATTATTATATCTAATATTTCTTATTTGAATGTGAATATTTTCACAACAACCCAAGAGGTAGATGGGTCAATTATTTTTATCCTCCTTTCTTTAGAAGTCATTGAGACTCGAAGGGATTGATTGAGCAGTTACTGAATGGCAAAGTTAGAACTGAACCTAATGGTCTCACCTCCAAACCCAGTGCTTTTTAAACTATTTTTATTGTCTCCTTTTCTTAACTTCCAGGCAAAATGTTCCCCTTGTAAGTGGATCTGTATGTTTTGTGTTTCAGAAAAAATTAAAAAGCTATGTAACCTTAAGTTTATCCCCTTTGTTTTTATTCCAGAACACTTAGATCCAAATTTACTGTCTGGTCCCTCAGCTGTACCCCAGAATATTATCAATTATTTGTTTCTTTCCTGTTTTACTTTTAAATGTCTTACTTAACATGTGTTTCAATCTTTTTAAAAAAATAGTCCATAAACAAATCTTAAATAATTCATTTAGATTGGCTTTTTTCCTCAGAGAACCTCACTACAGCTACTAAAACTGCACTCCCATTGTCAACTTCTTCCTTCCTATAACCTGAGAGAGAAATTTTATTCTCTACATAGTTAGGGGTGCTGGAATTGCTACCTTAATTCTCAAGCAGTTGCTTTGGCTACCCCATGAATCTGTTCTGTCATTCCTATTGGAAGAAAAAATGTTACCATCCCTTAATAAAAGCAAAGAAATTTACCTATAAGCAATCAAGGACTGTGCAAAAATAGATCAGACACAAAACCACAAAAGAAGATAAGCTTTATGAATAGTGGCAATGGCTAAAAATCTAACAAAGATTTGCATGCATGTAAATGCATGTAAAGGATTTATGCTTTTAATAACACATTATCTTTGGTTTTCATTGGTTTTTCTTTGTTGTTTGTAGATTAGAATTTTTTTGTATTTATGCTTCTTGTGTTTCCTAGACCTTTGTAAATTCGTTGCTTGATTTCTTCCATTAGTTTTTCAAAATCCTCAGCCATTATCTCTTCAAATATTATTTCTGGCCCATTATCTCTTTCCTCTCCTCAAGCCTTCTGAGATTCCCATAATATATATGTTACCTCTTCTCACTGTATCCTCTATATCTTTTAGTCATCCTTATTTTTCTTGATATTTTCTTCCGACCTTTCTTCTAGTTTTCTAATTCTCTGTGTCTAATGTACAAACACAGTTATTGAAGTCTTAATTTTTATTTTTGTGTTGCTTATTGTATTGTGTCATATAGTTTCCAGTTTTATTCTTAAATTCCCTATCTTGTCTTATCTCTTTGAACACAGTAAGCATATTTATTGGGTTGGCCAAAAATTTCGGTCGGGTTTTCCTGTAACACCTTACAAAAACCCGAACGAAGTTTTTGGCCAACACAATATTTAAAGTCTGTGTCTGATAACTACAATACCTGAAGCACCTGTGGGCCCTTTCCTGTTGTCTGTTGTTTCTGCTGTATTTTGTTCATAAAGTTTTATCACCTTGTGTGCCTGGTTATTTTTTATTTTGTGCTGCGCAATGTATTTACAGAACTGTTCATAAAACTAATTAGCATACAAAGATGTTTTCTTTCTCCAAAGAGGTTTTATGTATGCTTGCTTATATTAGGTAGCTGGAGGTATGAGCAATTTGAGATAACTTCAATCCAATTTCAGGCATTGAGATGATTTAAAACAAATCTTAACTCTCTAAGAGTTGCAGTCTACTTTGGGTTTACCCTTATAGTTTGAGTATGAACTTTCAAGGTACAATCTAATCAAGGAGGCTTCACTAGGACCCCCAACAACTTGGCAAGTCCTGGACTCTAATCCCTACCCTAGCCCCATGAAGATCTCTCAAAGACTCTGTTCAAATTCTTATCACAAAGGAAAAATGTTTCTTTTTTATTTTTGTATCTATAATGTACGAGATGATGAATATTAACTAAACTTATTGTGATAATCACTTCACAATATATGTAAGTCAAGTCATTATACTGTATACCTTAAACTTACACAGCATTGTAAGTCAATTATATCTCAATAAAACTGTAAAAGTAAATAAGCATTTAAAAAAAAAAACAACAACTCTGCTCAGCTTCTCAGGGTCTCAATATTTCCCCCAGAATTGGCAAATGCCCCCAAAGGAAAAGTGGCCCTAGCTGCTAGGCTCACCTCCCTGTGCATCTATCTCCTCCATATCCCAGACAATAATTCTTTACTATCTTTTAGCTGTCTGATGTTTTCAAACAGATTTTTAAAAATATTTACACAGAACTTTCTGTTCTTTGCAGAAAGTTCACTGAGATTACTCAGTCAGCCATTACTGGAAACAGAGAGCTCCAGGACTTTTGTTTATACATGGATCATGCTAGTCACTTCTGCAGCCAAACGTCAGCAATCAGGCTCATATTTGAGTCGATGACCTTTCCCTTGCCAGTGCAACTACAGTGAGAGAACAGTATTATGAAGGTGTACTAAGTTCAACATAATTGCTGTATGCCTACATTCAGCCCACCTTATTTCAGAGAGGAGTCCCTAAGTTTCATTTCAGTTGGCTTTCCTTGGTAACACCTCCTCATTTGCTGTTGCTACAGAAAATATTATTAGAGTCAGGATGGTGTAGCAGAAAGAACACTGGAATTAGAGTTAGCAAACTTGGATATGAATCTGTTTCTACCATGTGTTTACTGCCTTTGTTCCACAGTTTCTGTCACTCACCCCAAACCCTCTATGAATATGCAGACTAAAAAGGTGAATGAAAGTCAGTCTTCGGCCTCTACTCAGTTTCTATAAGCTTTAATATGTTTATTTATAAATTAGGAATAATATCTATCTCATGTTGTTGTTGTAAGGATTAACTAAGGAAATTTAAGTTATAAGCATTGAATTCACAACTAGGAGGCATATTTGTTGAATGATTTCCATTTTAAATACAGTATTTTATGTAACAGGATTGTTTCTGAAAATTTTGTAAATCATACTTTAAAAGCACTAAGGAAGTTGAATTATGAAAGGAAATTTATTGAAGATGTGGGAAGAATTCTTCTATAGAGTATTAAATCCACTTCATTTAATCTCTTGTAATCATATTGATTTTCATAAAATTAATATGATCAGAGTACATTATACCTGCAATAAAGACACAAGCACTTCCTCTACTTGGATGGTCTTGGAAGTGTCACAGCACTGATGGCATCCCTTGCTGGGACTATAAACAGTGATGTGGTTCCATGTGTCTATAAGAGCAAAGTGTTGACCTGGGCAGGCATGGATGATCTTAGTTGAATGTGGAGTGTACACAACAAAAATATCTTATGAGACCATGAGGTTTAGTAAGCACTAGGAAAAAAGCCTTACAATCAATTTCCTAAGGCCATAATCCCAGATATTAATTCAAACATGATTTTTTGGTTCTAAAGGGTGAAATGTTTTATGACATTATTGCATTTCAGAAGATTTCATCATTTATTATTATTTACCACTTTTCAGCTGTGTTGAGGGAAATAAACTGACCTTCCTTAAAACTCAATTTTGTCATTTGTAAAATGGGAATAAGAGTGATGGTACCCACCTCATAGCATTTTGTGAGGATTAAATAAGATATGAGATATGAAGTGATTTGCACTGAGCTGGCACGAAGTAAGCACTCTTTAAGTAGTAGTTATAGGTGGTATATACTAAAATATGTATTTAATACGTAGTTTATGTTAGGAAGGAACAATGAAAGTAAGGGTAGATAACAGATACATATTCAGTCAATATTCTTTAGCCGTAATGCTCGATACTTATGTGTGTCACTTAGCCAATCCATTATATAATTTCGGCAACCTAAGACTTACCATTCAGTTGATTCGCAACTAGACTTACATAGAAAAATGAGACAAGATAAAAGAAAAGAGTCAAATTCTATCATCAATGTAATTTTCTGTATGAAATAGACCATAGTCTTATAGAATGTAAAAAAAAAAAAAAAAAACCCAGTTATGCTGCCTCACGTTTCCAACTTGTTCCATATTTAAGCATCTCTCAGGAATAGAAAAATACTTCCTTAATACGATTTTTAAAAATATCACACACAGAGCCACAGCAACAGCCAATAGAGACATTCCTACTAAAATCAGGAAAAAACCGAAAGCACCTAATAACATTATGATTATTTAAACTTGCTCTGCAAGTTCTGGACAATGTAATAAGATATGAAACAGAAATGAGATATAACCATCAGAAGAGTGAATACTTTTATCACATTGTAGATTACAATGTTAAACAATGTCTAACCAGAAGAGAACCAGGAGGAGGTAAGGTTCTCATTTATTCAACAAATACTTCCTGAGTATCTATGCCAGACACTGTGCTAATGTCGGGAATACAATAGTGACATGGCTCCTGCTCTCATGAAGCTTTCAGTCTAACAAGAAAAATAGAAATTAGAAACTTTTAGACAGCCCCACAATTTAATGTTCTCATTCATGCTAAATAGCAAGAAAACTTTTATTAAGTGCAAGTTGCAATAAGGTCTATGGAGGAATAACAGACGAAATGGCAGGGGGTGAGGGAGTGGGAGAGGGTATAAAATTTAGAAAATGAGGGTCAGGCAAGTCTGTCTGAAGAAAGAATATTCAAGCTCAGACCTGAGGGACCAAGAAAGAGCTGGTCAGGCACAGAGGTATAGGCAGCAAATGGCAAAGAGCTGGAAACCAAAGCCCAGGGAGTTAGGGGAAGAATGGCAGGAGATGAAGTTAGAAAGACAGGCAAGGTCCAGTTGGTATAAGTTTGGGTGCTTTCTGCTGCTAATAATAGACTAATTTAGAAGTTTATTATCTAACATAACAAGAGGAGCAAAGGCACATTGTTACAAGAGTGGATATGTCAGCTGCTCAAACATGGCACCAAGGATGAAGGTTCTTTCCATGTTGCCTCCTGCCATTCTTGAGCTAGATCCTCTTATGATGCTTAGATGGTTGCTGCAGTTCATTTTTTAAGAGCAAATAAACTCTTCCTAGAAGCATTACCCCATCCCTTCCCATCCCTTCCCACCCCTTCCTCCCCCAGCCGGTTAGTAACCACGTCTCCTTAGTCAAATTTGTGTTGTGCCAATGCCAAAAACTAACACTGGTGAAAGGAGTGGAACTACTGTGACTGTTTTACCGTAATTCACCTACTGAGGCCTGACCACATGCTCCGGGAACAGTGATACCTAAATGAAAGGGTCTTAACCTGGGGCCCATGAACACTTTGGGTAGGATAGTATTCAGGGAGATCTGTAAACTGGGATCGGAAAACATTATATCTTTATTTTTTAATAATCTCTAACTGAAATCTTATTTCTTTCAATTATGAAGGTAGGCAAAAAAAAAAAAAAAACCCACAGTAGTAATAGTAGTGTCTATGACTTTATCACAATAAAAATCACAAATATTTTCATATCACAATACAGTTACGGTTACATTGCTTTCCTGCATTCCCTATTTCACCTGTTTTTTGATCAATACATGGAAGGAGGTGAGCCAAAGACAGCCCCACAATTTAATGTTCTCATTCATGCTAAATAGCAATAGCCTTCACACCAATAGATCTGTTAAAAATTTAAACTTAATTTTAATGCCTTTTTTTTTTTTTTTTTTTTTTTGCAGTACGCGGGCCTCTCACTGCTGCGGCCTCTCCCGTTGCGGAGCACAGGCTCCGGACGCGCATAATGCCTATATTTTAAATTTATAATCTTTTTATTTCATGCACTAATAAAGGGATACATATATTATTAATTTACAAATTTGTTTTTGATAACTGTATTTCAAAATAATTTGTTTTCTTTATAACCTGATATATTAAAAGAGATTATTCTGAAAGGGGGTCTATAAGTTATACTAGCCTGTCAATAGGGTCCACCCTGAACTAAACAAAATCAAGAATCTTCCGGAAAGATCAAAGCCTGGAGCAGGGTATAAGGAGAGATTATGGTGGGCAACTAAAAGTATCCATATCAAGGAGTGTGAATTTCATATCCGAGGACAACTGGAAATTAGTGATGAGTGTCTTTAAAGCAAAATTTTGATTGAGGTTTAATGTACATAGAGTGAAGTCTACCAAGGTGTATTTTTTTTTTCAAATTTCTATGTAGTATTCCACTGAAAGGTTTTAAGAAAGATTTGCTTCTTAGAGAGATTACTCTGGCTCAAGAATAGATTAGACAGGGAAAAATCAGAGGTAAAGAGACGATTTAGGAAGTTACTATAATGGTCCAGGCAAGGGCTGACAGTGTTTAGATAGGCTTGTGTTAGTTGAAATGGAGATCAGGGGACATATTTTCTATGGTATTCGGGGATGTTTTTATGTAGGGTTGTAGGCAGGAGCAGATCTAAGTTTTGTAGCCCTGAAATATATACAATTTGTGAATGCTGTTTTAAAAAATTTACAAAATTACAAATACAAAATTATATAAATAAAAGTTAGGTACAGGATTTGAAAGGGTCCTAGGCAAGCTTGAACTTCATTTCCTTCACAGTAAATCTGTTTCTGGCTCTAGGAGAGGTGGGTAGAAATCCCACAAAGAGCTGCCATTTGTGGATTATTTACTATGGCCAGGTTATTTACCATGGCCAGTGTTCACTTTAACTCACTTAATTCTCACAATAATCCTATGAGGTGTTTTCATCTTCCCCATTCCCAGATGAGCAAACTGAGGCTCAGTGAGGTGACAAATGTACCCAAGTCAACAACTAGTAAGCAGCAGAGCTCATAGTGAACCAGGCATTCTAGCCTTTGATCAGGATGCTACACTGTCTCAATATATACCTCTCAGGTTTCAGGACTGAGAAACAAATTAGATGACAATGCCATTTATTCATGTAACAAAAACTGCAAGGTGAGCAGTTTGGGGGTACTTGGAGAGCAACAGCTTGGTTGTGAATAAGTTCAGTTTGCAACACTTAATACTATTTAAATTGTGATGTCAAGTAGGCTGTTGATATAAAAGTCTAGGCTTCGGAGAAGAGATGCAAATGGTAGATATACACATGGAAGTGGCAAGCATGGGAATGAATGTGGTAACCTAGGGAGAGCACACTGCAGAGGCGGAGAGATGTGAAGGAGAACCAAAAAGAGGGTACAGTTAGACAAGAGGAAAACCAAGAGAGGTCAGTATCACAGAAGCCAAAGGAGAGCATGATGAAATATACATATAGAATAAAAGACTGATGACCTTGACTGCATAGTCAAGTACAGACAGGAATGAGCTTGAGAAGAGAACGCCACTATTTAAGAAAATCCCAAACTCCTACTTTTAGGGACCTTCTTAAATAGTAACCAGAGATAGACTAATGAAAAGTAGCCTCTGAGCAAGCACTCTATAAATATAACAAACAGTTCATGGGATGACCTGGTCACTGGCTAGATATGAGGAAATTTTCAAGTTTATATCAGGCCCAGCACTATTTGGGGAGAAGACCGGGATTCTGGAAGGTATAGGGAATGCTGGTATACAACTGATCCCCCTTCTCCCCGTTCAGTAGACCTTTTTTAAATTTTAATTTTTCTTTCAGGTGCATAGAATGGGATTTAACACAATTCATGTTCACAATGCATGCATGGCCCAAAATAATTAATTATTTAGTGAGTTAGTCATTTTTAATACTGTAACAAAAGCACTCCAAATCCGCCACTGAAAACACTGGTCCATTAACCTTGGAAGAAGCCATTCAGGGAGATCTTCTGAAGAGATCTTGTTGGCACAGGGGAGTGCAACAGCTAGAAAATCCCTGGCTGGGGTTGCAGTTAACTTCTGGGGCTACAAAAGCAAACCATCTTAAGCCACATTAATAAGACGGTCCGCACAAGGGCAGTAAAAGTCCCACTGTCCCATCAGTGGGCACACAGTGTCTGGCCTACTGTAATCACTTCTAGGAGTTCTATTTTAAGGGGAACCTTGACAAATCAGAGTATATCCAGAGAATATAATTCAGGATGGTGAGAGAAAGTGATGAATAATTGAAGACATATTTAGCCCGAGGGTGAGGGTGTTGGAGGTAGCTGGGCAGTAGGGCAAGTGCATTAGGTGCTCCAGAGCCATTCCACATTTGTTCCGGAGGGAAGAAAATGGGCCGAGGCTGGTTTAAGTAGCAAAGTTGATTTTACCTAAGTAAAATGAAGAACTTCCTAAAAATATCTAGGCTTCTATCAAGAGCTCTGAAAGAATAAGCTTTCTGTCCCCAGTGGAATTCATTCAGAGGCTGAGTGACCGGTAGGAACACTGCAGAAGGAAACACCCGTGTTTGGGCTAAGATTGGGCCTGATCCGCTGATCTTTAGTTTCTCCAGGCTTAGTTTCTTCATCTGGCTCTGCTCTCAAATCCACTTCATAACACCCTGCCATAACTAGTTGGCCACCTTCTTTTTTCTTTAATTGAAGTATAACTGATGTACAGTATTATGTATGTTACATGTGTACAATATAGTTATTCACAGTTTTTAAAGGTTATACTCCATTTATAGTTATTATAAGATATTGGCTATGTTCCCCATGTTGTAAAATATATCCTCATAGATTATTTTATACATAATAGTTTGTACCTCCTAATCTCTTACCCCCATATTGTCCCTCCCCCTTCCTTCTCCCCACTAGTAACCACGAGTTTGTTCTCTATATCTGTGAAATCTACTTATTTTTTGTTTTATTCACTAGTTTGGTGTATTTTTTAGATTCCACATATAAATGATATCATACAGTATTTGCCTTAATCTGTCTGACTTATTTCACTTACTATAACGCCCTCCAAGTCCAACCATGTTGCTGCAAATGGCAAAATTTCATTATTTTTTATGCATGAGTAGTATTCCATTGCATATATATACCACATCTTCTTTATCCATTCATCTGTTGATGTATACCTAGGTTGTTTCCGTATCTTCGCAATTGTAAATAATGCTGCTATGAACATTGGGGGTACGTATCTTTTCGAATTAGTGTTTTTGGTTTTTTTGGATATATATCCAGGAGTGGAATTGCTGGGATATATAATAGTTCTATTTTTAGTTTTTAAGAAACTTCCATATGTTTTCCACAGTAGCTCCACCAATTTACATTCCCACCAAAAGTATACAAGGGTTTCCCCTTTCCTCCACATTTGTTATTTGTGTTCTGTTTGATCATAGCCATTCTGATAGGTGTGAGGTGACATCTCCTTGTGGTTTTGATTTGCATTTCCCTGATGATTAGCAATGTTGAGCATATATTCATGTGCTTGCTGTCCATCTGCACTTCCTCTTTGGAAAAATGTCTATTCAGTACTTTGGCCCATTTTTGAATTGGTTTGTTTTTGATGTTGAGTTGTATGAGCTGTTTTTGTATGTTGGATATTAATCCCTTATGGGTCATACCATTTGCAAATATGTTCTCCCATTCAGTAGGTTGTCATTTCATTTTGTCAACATTTTCCTTTGCTGTGCAAAAGCTTTTAAGTTTAATTAGGTCCCATTTGTTTATTTTTGCTTTTATTTCCTTTACTTCAGGAGATGGATCCTAAAAAATATTGCTGCGATTTATGTCAAAGAGTATTCTGCCTATGTTTTCCTCTAGGAGTTTTATAGTATCCGGTCTTACATTTAGGTCTTTAATCCATTTTGAGTTTATTTTTGTATGTGGTGTTAGAGAATGTTCCAATTGCATTCTTTTACATGTAGCTGTCCAGTTTTCCCAGCACAACTTATTGAACAGACTGCCTTTTCTCCTTTGTATATTCTTGCCTCCTTTGTCATAGATTAATTGACCATAAGTGCATAGGTTTATTTCTGGGCTCTCTATCCTGTTTTGTTGATCTGTGTGTCTGTTTTCGTGCCAGTACCATACTGTTTTTTATATATTTTTAAAATGTATTATTTTATTTATTTTGGGGTGCATTGGGTCTCTGTTGCTGCGTGCAGGCTTTCTCTAGTTGCCAAGAGCAGAGGCTATTCTTTGTTGTGGTGTACGGGCTTCTCATTGTGGTCGCTTCTCTTGTTGCAGTGCACAGGCTGTAGGAGTGGGCTTCAGTAGTTGTGGCACGTGGGCTCAGTAGTTATGGCGCACGGGCTTAGTTGCTCCATGGCATGTGGGATCTTCCCGGACCAGGGGTCGAACCCATGTCCCCTGCATTGGCAGGCAGATTCTTAACCACTGCGCCATCAGGGAAGTCCCTACCATGCTGTTTTGATGACTGTAGCTTTGTAGTATAGTCTGAAGTCAGAGAACGTGATTCCTCCAGCTAGCTCTGTTCTTCTTTCTCAAGATTGTTTTGGCTATTTGGGGTCTTCTGTGTTTCCATACAAATTTTAAAATTATTTGTTCTAGTTCTGTGAAAAGTGCCATTGATATTTCGATATCGATTACACTGAATCTGTAGATTGCCTTGGGTAGTATGGTCATTTTAACAATATTAATTCTTCCAATACAAGAACACAATATATCTTTCCATCTGTTTGTGCTGTCTTCAATTTCTTTCATCAGTGTCTTATAGTTTTCCAATATACCTGTACTTGGAAAATTAGGTTTGTTCCTAGGCATTTTATTCACTTTGACGTGATGGTAAATTAGATTGTTTTCTTAATTTCTCTTTCCAATAGTTCATTTGTCACCTTCTTTTAACTGTACCCCACTGCCCCAAAGCAAGGGTGCTCATCAACTGGTCATTCAGGGCACTTACTTAAAAAGGAAACTTTGGTGTGCCATTCTTCACTTACCTTTCTGGAAATCTCTCTTTGGACTATCAGGTCCTGAAGGTTGTGGTTTCTGATTCCTTCTCACCCCAGCCCACTGGACTTTCTGGGACATCTCTCTGAATCTTCACTCTCTCTGAAAGTTACCATTCTCCCCCACTAATTTGCCTTGATATATTATAGGTCATATTTGTTAAAAAATTTTTCAAGTTTATTTTATATTACTTGGGTGCTCCAGCCCAAAATTCGAGGAATTTCTATTTCCTTTTTTCAACCCACTACCTTTACTACTTCCCCTCAACTACACTTAACCTTCATTTCTTGTCCTTTCTGCCCCTACTGCTTTCCATCCCATCCTAGAACCCTTACTCTTCACCTTCAAGTTATATTTTTAAAAGTAGAAATATAGAAGATAAGAGAGTAAAACAGAAGCAGAGAATGCAAAATGTCCTCCCTGCCTCTCTCTCTCCCCCATGTTGTAAAAAGTAGGGTAACAACACAGTGGGTCATCATTCAGGACTTGGCCTCTGGGTTGGAAAGCAGGTTCCACCCCTTGCTAGCAGGGAGCCTTGGGCAAGTTACAGAGCTTCTTTGAGCCTTAATTTCCCCATTGGTAAAATGAAGATGATAATAATAACATCTACATTGTGGACGAAAAAATGCATGTGAAGTGCTTATACAGTGTCTGGCACACAGTAAGTGACTAACGAATGTTTGTTATTACTAGTATCATGTGAGGAAATTATTCTATGACTAAGTACAGGATATGGTCATCTCTTGATTACACACAGCATATGCATGTATCCATTTCTAAAGAGATTTTCCCCTGACCTTGCCCAGCTAAGAAAATTTATTTATTCATGTATTCAACAACCATCTATTAAGTATATACTAAGTTTCATTCCTTGTGCTCAGTAGGTTTAATAAACTCCTGCATAAACACACTGTAGAATATGATGCTGCAGTTAAAGAGAACTAGATACATCTATATGTATTTTCATGGAAAGATCGCCAAAGATGTGTAATTCAGTAGGAGAGAGAGGTTGTTTAATAGTTTATACAGAGTGATACTATTCCTATAAAATTACACAAAAACACACACACAAAACTGCAATTTTGTATGGATCTATATCTATATATACACATATATATTGTACATTTATATTATATATGTTCTATATAATGTAAATGTGTAGAAGAAGTTCTAGACTGGTAGACACCAAACTGGGAAGGAAACTAGGATAGGGAGGCGGGGAGTGGTTTAAGGAAATACTAGCCTTGTTTGTTATGTTCAATTTTTACACGGAGAAGGAATTCATATAATACCTAGATAATTTTTTAAAATTAAAACAAGTAGGTCTTCCCCGGTGGCGCAGTGGTTGAGAGTCCGCCTGCCGATGCAGGGAACACGGGTTCGTGCCCCGGAGCGGCTGGGCCCGTAAGCCATGGCCGCTGAGCCTGCGGGTCTGGAGCCTGTGCTCTGCAACGGGAGACGCCACACAGTGAGAGGCCCGCGTACCGCAAAAAAAAAAAATTTTTTTAAGTGGAGAATCATATGGCTCCTGCCAGGTTTCCTGTATGTCCTATTGCCCCAGGCCCCTGGGCTTAACCACACAGAAGATCCCAGCCCTGTCACTGTCTTCTTCAATGTCTTGAAAAATAAGGCAGAGACATATTTATATAAGCACATCTACATGTAGTTCTAAATTTAACTTCTTGGAAAAGTGCGCACACAGACGCATTGCCGCCTCCAGGGAGAACCGCGGTCTGGGGCCGGCGCTGTGGAGCAGTGGTACTGCCCCCCTCCTTCTGCCCGCCCTGCCCCGCCCGGGTCCGGAGACAGCACCTTCCATTCTTTCATCAGCCTGTGTCTCAACAATATCAGCCCGGAGGAAGCACTGAAAAAAAGTACTGGGCGACAGTTTTCACTTGCAGTATGTGGGGTACTGAAGATCCTAAGTTCTAACCTTCCTTAGGCTTGCTTTGTGGTCCTGGCAAATCAGATTAACTTCAAGGCATCGGTGGAGAGGGGTGGGAGCGGGAAATGACGCAAGATACTGTCAATCCCTTTAAATAGGAAGCTTGGGATTGGCTGAGTCCATAGAAAGCAGAAGGGGCTTCCATATGAGTACAAAACATGTACCTTTGTGAGTTTTTATACATACACAAGAGGTATGTAATTTGCTAACAAGTGATTACATTTATATAAATTGCATATCCTACATTATATGTCAGAGAGCATAACTACTGTGTGTATATATTATATATATAAGGTTTCACATAATTTTGTGTATATGAATGTTGTGCTTTACATAATGTGCCCCTTTAAATGTCTATTAAATGCATACACTAATATATTCACAAAATTTTCTCTCTTGTTAAATTCTAATGGGTGTCCATAATTGATACATAATGGCTATCAGCAGAGCATATAGGTATAAACTACATAATTTATAATTATGCAGTTATGAGATATTTTTAACATAGAATTAGTAGTGTATGATTTAAAAATCACGGCCAGGACTAGGGTGAAGCCAATGAGACGCTTAGGGTGCAAAATCTGAGGAGGCCTCACTCTCAGGTTTCTGCAGGGCCCCTTGCCTCACCCTACTTGTTAAAGATGCCTCTGTTTTCTCGAGTCATCCTCATCACCACCGGCAACAATTGCTAATTCCTAAGTGCCAGGCATTGTTTTATGAACTTTATTTACATAAACTAACCTATCTAAGGAAATGTCATGGGGCTTCCCTGGTGGTGCAGGGGTTAAGAATCCACCTGCCATTGAGGAGATGGGGAGGGGGAAGGGTAAGCTGGGACGAAGTGAGAGAATGGCATGGACATATATACACTACCAAACGTAAAATAGATCGCTAGTGGGAAGCAGCCGCATAGCACAGGGAGATCAGCTCGGTGATCCACCTAGCTGAGTGGGATAGGGAGGGTGGGAGGGAGGGAGACGCAAGAGGGAAGAGATATGGGAACATATGTATATGTATAACTGATTCACTTTGTTATAAAGCAGAAACTAACACACCATTGTAAAGCAATTATACTCCAATAAAAATGTAAAAAAAAAAAAAAAAAGAATCCACCTGCCAACGCAGGGAACACAGGTTCAAGTCCTGGTCTGGGAAGATCCCACATGCCACGGAGCAACTAAGCCCGTGCACCACAACTACTGAGCCTGCATTCTAGAGCCCTCAAGCCACAACTACTGAGCCTGCGTGCCACAACTACTGAAGCCCGCGCGACTAGAGCCTGTGCTCCGCAACAAGAGAAGTCACCGCAATGAGAAGCCGGCGCACCGCAGCAAAGAGTAGCCCCCGCTCACCACAACTAGAGAGAGCCCGCGTGCAGCAACGAAGACCCAACGCAGCCAAAAATAAATAAATAAAATAAATATATTTTTTTAATGTAAAAAAAATGAAATGTCGTGACTACAAATAACAGCATGAATTCTAAGTGAATTGCAAGCAACCGTGCCTAACAAGTAAAATGTTTTGAAAACCTAACTAAAACACCCCAGCTAGACGTGACCTCGGATGAGAGCTCTTCAGTCAAGTGGTTAGTCCAGATCTCCCCCAGGAGGTCGTAGCACCTGCATTAAAATCCAGTGCTCTTTCCTCTCCACCAGGCATGGTGAGGTTTTTCTTTGAATAGACACTGCATCAAGCGTCCTTTTACTAATCTCTTTCTATGCTGGGGCAGTTTTGCAGGCAGTAGTCTTCAAATCTATCTGCCTCAGTGTAATATGATTGACAGATTTCAAAAGGAAGAAGAATACATATTTTCATTTCCTGTATTACTTATTACTACTCCTGCTTTGAAAATTGAAGTGGATCATGGAGCTTATGATAGTCTAACTCTACTTCAACAAAGTAATACGTTTATATTTAAACTCACACATAGACCAAGGAAGGGGGATTTACACAACCCATTATTTAGTATGTAGCTCCAGGTGATTTACTGCTGTGTACTGAGATGCGTTGAAGTACAAGATGGATAGTAATATTATATTGTGGTGTATATCCTGTTCACATCAGACCTTCGTAATAAAAACCGAACAGCAATCTACAGAACCTGTCCTAAATCTGCCATCTGAGGTACTGATTGTAAAATAAGATGACCAAAGTGCAGGTTATCTCTATACTGCCTTCCCCTGAGAGAGTGGTATGCAAAGAACTTCCGACTTTTTATTTATTTACATTCAGTCCACAGAAACATAAATTAAATTAAAAACCTTAGTGTTATGTGGACTGAATAAAGCACACCTAATATGTTGCTAAGTGAGTTTTTTAGATACTACAGACCACAGCCTGTATTGTACTTTTATCCAGTGTACCTTTTACTACTTACCAACAATAAAATATGCTTATAAAAATAATAGACTAGAATGAATTTTGCAAACCAGCAATTTCACATGCTACAAACCTGCTGAGAATAAACAATTTTTAGTGGGTCTTTATATGTGACACATGAAATCAAGCATTCCTGCAAATTGATTTGTTTAAATAATTTCTTGAGGATGCAACAGAATTAGACCAACACAAACAGGTTAACGCTGCATAGAGAAATCACAAATGAATTTTAAGCAAACCTTTTTGTCTTTATAGGCAAGTAATTGTAAGAACATTAAAGGCCAAACTTCCTTATGAAAAGGGATGTCCTTCTGTGTTGTAGAATGTAGAGGGCAGAAAAGTATGAGGTTTGGAGTAAATTATCCTATCTTGTACATGTGTATACCTACACAGACTCAGGTTAAAGTGAAGGGCAAGAGAATCCCTGGAAAGGAAAATAAATCTCAGCACTTTGATCACATTTCTGTTACACCCAGAACACTCTCTTCTCCATGCTTCCCTGGCTCCTGACACAAACAACTACTGTGACACTTGTTTCGATGCATGATAATAATTTGTTTATTATAGATTTCATATCTGTATATAAATATATATAATTAATATCAATATTAAATATATATAATTTGTTTATTTGTTGTCTTCCCAACCAGACTGTAAACTTCTTGAGAAATTATCTTATCCACTCTGTGTCACCAGCATATAGCCCAGTACTTAGCACTGAGTAGGTGCTCTGAAAATGCCTGGAGAAATTGATATTGGAAACAATAACATGAAAGAGTGAGTGAGGAACACAGAAGGGCAAGGGGAAGATAGAGTCACATTTGATTGACATTGTGGAAATGAGAGCTGGTTATACATAGATTTGACCCATGGAGCTTTTTAGGGTCAACTGTTGAACCAGCTCCTTCTCTCACTTGGGCCATTCATTTCCCCCACTCATATATTCATTCATTTGACAAATCTCTACTGAGTGCCAACTATGTGCTAGGCAATCACTACTGCAGTAGTCTGATATCATGAAGCACAGGATCACTGTCATTTGTCATGAGTTTTCATGACAGCTATGCCAACAGCAATTCAGAGGTGGACTTCAGGTTTAAGCTCAAGCTAAGCCATGGTACATTTTTATTTTACCACTTAAATATAACTTGCCATTATAACTAAGTCATTCTCCTTAAGACTTAAGGGTTTACTCCAGTATACTTTCGACATTATAACCAGATCTTAAGATGCTGGCTTAATCTTCCAACTTTGCAGTCGTTTGCTAAGTGCCACATAATTACCCCAAAGTGGGCCTCATTTCTTTCAGCATTTCATATCAGAATCAGACTGGAGACCTGTGGGCAAGGTACTTATTTTTTTCTATACTTGATTCTCTGCTGAATGTCTTATTTTCCTTCAACAAATAATACCTACCTCTAATATGGTAAAAAGAAAGTGGGAACAAAATTGGGTTATTTTGCATTCTCAGTCTTAAAAGATCATGTTAAAGTTACCACTCACATAGTTTATAAAAACATTTGTCTTCTCAATCAATGACAGAGGAAATCCCAGTAAGTGTTTTTAAAAAATCCTGTCCACTAAAATGAAGGCAGATGTCTTTTAAAACTTTATAAAGCCTTTGAGTTCTTTCTTTCTTTCTCATTTACACATAATTTTGGGAGTCGGGGTAGGTCCTTCAGTAAAATGTGAATATAGAAAATGATACTACAGTTTTGCTTAAGATAGTAATAAATGGCTTTTTTCTTGCCATTTCCCTTATTAAACTGACAAAAACATCTCTTTTAGAACTCTGTTAAAAGCAAGCTTGTTTGCTTAGGTCAAAGAAGAGAAACAATGAAATTAGAAGTGAAAGAGGCCCATTTGTTCTATCCATATTACTGCGAGCATGGTATTACTCCTTTCAGTGGCCTTTCTGGTTATGTCATAAATGACAGTGGAATCAGCATTCACCTAAAAAAGGTGGTTCATAATTGAGCACTTCTCCATCAAAATAGATAATGGTCTTCGCATTAGTTCAATCAGCACTATTTGAAATTCAATCTTATGTTTCCCCTCTTGTTAATGAATTCTCTCCTATTTTATCCTGGTATTTGTTTTCCTTTACATGTCAACACCGAAATATGAAGATAAGTATTGTCACGATTTCCAGACTGTACCATGTTGCCTTTTTGGCCACCACTTAACCACACGATGTACTCCACAAATCTTTCTTCATAAGTCAGTTCCTCCTTTCCATTAATCATGTTTATTATTCATCTCTGGGTTCCCTCCAAGACTGTCAACATCGTTTGCTTATTTAGGTGCTCAAAATTAAGTACAGTTGTCTCAGAGTAACTTGAGTCATACTTGTATGAGGGACCACAGTCTTCCTCTGCCTGGTGCCATAACACCACCTTGAACAACCCTGCTCTCTCTGTTTTCATATTCACTGGAAACATGTCTACATTTCTCCCAGCCCTTCCTCCTTCTTAGGCTGCTGATAGCAATCCCACTTCTAGAGATTCTCTTCTCTTCTCCAGTGAATGCTTCTGGTGTGATTTGTGCCAGATATTTGTTTGCCTCTTTCTGAGAGCAATATCATTTTTTTTTAAATCCCATATTTCTGACTTGTTTTGGTCTTTTTGAACCATACTGCTGTTCATATCCTGGCCATTTATCAAAGCTTGTAACACCTCCCAATTTAGTCTTCTCAGCAGCTGTCATTAGCATTCTGTTCATTCCCTCCTTTGGATTATTAATAAATACATAAAATTAAACTATGGTGAACCGGTAAGAGACAAACCTTCAGAACTTCACACAATGCCACTGTTGTTACCTTTCACAGGTGGCCACCTATGTAGCTGTGGTATTATCAAGGCTACTTGGAACTAACATATGCAGGAAAATTGTACAGCCTGCTGAATTAAATGCTTTGCTCAAGTCAGGATATAATGTGGGGAGAGACCTTCCAGATGGTGGAGGAGTAAGACGTGGAGATCACCTTCCTCCCCACAAATACATCAGAAATACATTTACAGGTGGAACAACTCCTACAGAACACCTACTGAACGCTGGCAGAAGACCTCAGACTTCCCAAAAGGCAACAAACTCCCCACGTACCTGGGGAGGGCAAAAGAAAAAAGAAAAAACAGAGACAAAAGAATAGGGATGGGCCTGCACCTCTGGGAGGGAGCCGTGAAGGAGGAAATGTTTCCACAAACTAGGAAGCCCCTTCACTGGCAGAGACTGCGGGTGGCGGAGGGGGGAAGCTTTGGACCCACAGAGGAGAGCACAGCCACAGGGGTGCAGCGGGCAAAGTGGAGAGATTCCCGCACAGAGGATCGGCGCCAACCAGCACTCACCAGCCCGAGAGGCTTGTCGGCTCACCTGCCAGGGTGGGCGGGGGGCGGGGAGCAGAGGCTTAGGCTTCAGTTGGATCCCAGGGAGGGGACTGGGGTTTGCTGCGTGAACACAGCCTTGAAGGGGGCTAATGTGCCATGGCTAGCCGGGAGGGAGTCGGGGGAAAAGTCTGGAGCTGCCTATCAGGCAAGAGATCACTGTTTCAGGGTGTACGAGGAAAGGGGATTCAGAGCACCGCCTAAACAAGCTCCAGAGATGGGCGCGAGCCACGGATATCAGCGCAGACCCCAGAGCTGGGCATGAGATACTAAGGCCGCTGCTGCCGCCACAAAGAAGCCTGTGTGTGAGCACAGGTCGCTATGCACACCTCCCCTCCTGGGAGCCTGTGCAGCCCGCCACTGCCAGTGTCCTGTGATCCAGGGACAAATTCCCCAGAAGAACACATGGCGCCCTCAGGCTGTCACAAGTTCACGCCAGCCTCTGCCGCTGCAGGCTCCCCCTGAATTCCATACCCCTCCCTTCCCCTGGCCTGAGTGAGCCAGAGCCCCTGAATCAGCTGCTCCTTTAACCCCATCCTGTCTGAGCAAAGAACAGACACCCTCAGGTGACCTAAACGCAAAGGCAGGGCCAAATCCAAAGCTGAACCCCGGGAGCTGAGCGAACAAAGAAGAGAAAGGGAAATCTCTCGCAGCAGCCTCAGGAGCAGCGGATTAGATCCCCACAATCAACCTGATGTACCCTGCATCTGTGGAATACCTGAATAACAACGGATCATCCCAAAATTGAGACAGTGGACTTTGGGAGCAACTGTAAACTTGGGGTTTGCTGTATGCAACTGACTGTTTTCTGGTTTTATGTTTATCTTAGTTTAGTATTTAGAGTTTATTATCACTGGTAGATTTGTTTACTGATTTGCTTGCTCTCTTCGTTTTTTTATTTATATATAGATATACAATTTTTTTCCCTTTTTCTCTTTTTGTGTGTGTGTCTGTGTATGCTTCTTGGTGTGATTTTGTCTGTATAGCTTTGCTTTTACCATTTCTCCTAGGGTTCTGTCTGTCTGGGGTTTTTTTTGTTTGTTTTTTTTAGTATAGTTTTTAGTGCTTGTTATCATTGATGGACTTTTTTTTTAGTTTGGTTGCTTTCTTCTTTCTTTTTTGTTTTTTCTTCTTTTTTATTGCTTTTAATTTTTTTTATTTTTAATAATTTTTTTATTTTAATAACTTTATTTTATTTATCTCTTTTTTTTCTCCCTTTTCTTCTGAGCTGTGTGGCTGACAGGGTCTTGATGCTCCAGTTGGGTATCAGGACTGAGCCTCTGAGATGGGAGAGCTGAGTTCATGACATTGGTCCACCAGAGATGCCCAGCCCCACGTAATACCAAATGGCGAAAGCTTTCCCAGAGATCTCCATCTCAACGCTACGACCCAGCCCCACTCAACAATCAGCAAGCTACAGGGCTAGACACCCTATGCCAAATAACTAGCAAGACAGGAACACAATCCCACCTGTCAGCAGAGAGGCTGCCTAAAATCATAATAAGGTCACAGACACCCCAAAACACACCACCAGACGCAGTCCTGCCCACCAGAAAGACAAGATCCAGCTTCATCCACCAGAGAACAGGCACTAGTCCCCTCCACCAGGAAGCCTACACAACCCACTGAACCAACCTTAGCCACTGGGGTCAGACACCAAAAACAATGGGAACTACAAACCCACAGTCTGCGAAAAGGAGACCCCAAACACAGTAAGTTAAGCAAAATGAGAAGACACAGAAAATCACAGCAATGAAAGAGCAACGTAAAAACCCACCAGACCAAACAAATAAAGAGGAACTAAGCAGTCTACCTGAAAAAGAATTCAGAGTAATGATAGTAAAGATGATCCAAAATCGTGGAAATAGAATGGAGAAAATACAAGAAACATTTAACAAGGACTGAGAAGAACTAAAGAGCAAACAAACAATGATGAACAACACAATAAATGAAATTAAAAATTCACTAGATGGAATCAATAGCAGAAAAACTGAGTCAGAAGAACAAATAAGTGACCTGAGAGATAAAATAGTGGAAATAACTATCACAGAGCAGAATAAAGAAAAAAGATGAGAAGAATTGAGGACAGTCTTAGAGGCCTCTGAGACAACATTAAATGCACAAACATTCGAATTATAGGGGTCCCAGAAGAAGAAGAGAAAAAGAAAGGGACTGAGAATATATTTGAAGAGATTATAGTTGAAAACTTCCCTAATATGGGAAAGGAAATAGTCAATCAAGTCTAGGAGGCACAGAAAGTCCCACACAGGATAAATCCAAGGAGAAACACACCAAGACACATATTAATCAAACTATAAAAAAATAAATACAACCCAAAAATATTAAAAGCAGCAAGGGAAAAACAACAAATAACATACAAGGGAATCCCCATAAGGTTAACAGCTGCTCTTTCAGCAAAAACTCTGCAAGCCAGAAGGAAGTGGCAGGACATACTTAAAGTGATGAAAGGGAAAAACCTACAACCAAGATTACTCTACCCAGCAAGGATCTTATTCGGATTCGATGGACAAATTAAAACCTTTACAGAATGGAAAAGCTAAGAGAATTCAACATCACAAAACCAGGTTTACAAAAAATGCTAAAGGAACTTCTCTAGGGAGGAAATACAAGAGAAAGAAAAGACCTACAATTACAAACCCAAAACAATTAAGAAAATGGTAATAGGAACGTACATATCGATAACTACCTTAAAGGTAAATGAATTAAATGCTCCCACCAAAAGACATAGACTGGCTGAATGGACACAAAAACAAGACCTGTATATATGCTGTCTACAAGAGACCCACTTCAGGGACACATACAGACTGAAAGTGAGAGGATGGAAAAAGATATTCCATGCAAATGGAAATCAAAAGGAAGCTGCAGTAGCATTACTCATATCAGATAAAATAGACTCTAAAATAAAGACTATTACAAGAGACAGAGAAGAACACTACATACTGATCAAGGGGTCAATCCAAGAAGAAGATATAACAATTATAAATATTCATGCACCCAACATAGGAGCACCTCAATACATAAGGCAAATGCTAACAGCCATAAAAGCAAAAATCAACAGTAACACAATCATATTAGGGGATTTTAACACCCAGTTGCACCAATGGACAGATCATCCAAAACGAAAATAAATAAGGAAACACAAGCTTTAAATGATATATTAAACAAGATGGATTTAATTGATATTTACAGGACATTCCATCCAAACACAACAGAATACACTTTCTTCTCAAGTGCTCATGGAACATTCTCCAGGATAGATCATATCTTGGGTCACAAATCAAGCTTTGGTAAATTTAAGAAAATTGAAATCTTATCAAGTATCTTTTCCGACCACAATGCTATGAGACTAGATATCAATTACAGGAAAAAAATCTATAAAAAATACAAACACATGGAGGCTAAACATTACTTAATAACGAAGTGATCACTGAAGAAATCAAAGAGGAAATCAAAAAATACCTAGAAACAAATGACAATGAAAACACGATGACTCAAAACCTATGGGATGCAGCAAAAGCAGTTCTAAGAGGAAAGTTTATAGCAATACAATCCTACCTCAAGAAAGAAGAAAAATCTCAAATAAACAACCTAACCTTACACCTAAAGCAATTAGGGAAAGAAGAACAAAAAAGCCCCAAAATTAGCAGAAGGAAAGAAATCATAAAGATCAGATCAGAAATAAATGAAAAAGAAATGAAGGAAATAATAGCAATGATCAATAAAACTAAAACATGGTTCTTTGAGAAGATAAACAAAATTGATAAACCATTAGCCAGACTCATCAAGAAAAAAAGAGAGACTCAAATCAATAGAATTAGAAATGAAAAAGGAGAAGTAACAACTGACACCACAGAAATACAAAGCATCCTAAGAGACTACTACAAGCAACTATATGCCAATAAAATGGAAAACCTGGAAGAAATGGACAAATTCTTAGAAAATCACAACCTTCAAAGACTGAACCAGGAAGAAATAGAATATATAAACAGACCAATTACAAGCACTGAAATTGAAACTGTGATTAAAAATCTTCCAACAATGGGAATGAGTGAACTGATGAGGATGATTATAATGTTTGTGAATTTCCGTTTGAATAAAAAAAAAACAAATCCCACAAGGACTCAGAGGCAAAAAATATACAAATCAATTTTCACTGCAAAGTAAAGGAGCTGATACAGTGGAGGATTACTGGACTGAATGTCAACATTATGACATAGTATGAGTGTGTTTTGTGTTTGGTAATTGCAATCATTGTTGCTTTTATTGTGGTCATCCATTTACAATGCTTCATGTCAGTCTATTTATCTTTTGTAAAAATAAAATACAGTGTGTGTGTGAAAAAAAAAAAAAAAAAGACCTGTCTAGTTTGGGAACTTATCGGATTTATGGATAGACAAGCTTAAAGACATTCATAGGAACACAGGACTCTCAGTATTGCACTGGAATGGCACATGGGAGAAAGTCAAACCTAAATAAACATTTCTGTATTTTTCCTTAGGATTCATTAAGATCTTAGGTTATATCTCCTTAAAATGTTAGGGGCGTTTAGTATATTCTTCAATCATATTTGTTTGTTTCTCCAGGCAGATAATATATTTTTCCTTCTATATTCTCCTAATATTGTGTGTGTGTGTGTGTATAAATACACTTACAGAATATCTTCAGAATAGGAAAATATAAAGGTGGAAACAAAACAAAACAAAAAAATCTTCCAACAAACAAAAGCCCAGGACCAGATGGCTTCACAGGCGAATTCTATCAAATATTTAGAGAAGAACACCTAACCTTCACAAACACTTCGAAAATATAGCCAAGGGAGGAGTACTCCCAAACTCATTTTACAAGGCCACCATCACCCTGATACCAAAACCAGACAAAGATGTCACAAAAAATGGAAACTACATGCCAATATCACTGATGAACACATATGAAAAAATCCTCAACAAAATACTAGCAAACAGAATCCAACAGCACATTGAAAGGATCATACACCATGATCAAGTGGGGTTTATTCCAGGAATGCATGGATTCTTCAATATATGCAAATCAATCAATGTGATAAACTATATTAACACATAGAAGGAGAAAAACCATATGATCATCTCAATAGATGCAGAAAAAGCTTTTGACAAAATTCAACAACCATTTATGATAAAAAAAAAAAACCCTCCAGAAAGTAGGCATAGAGGAAACTTACCTCAACATAATAAAGGCCATATATGACAAACCCACAGCCAACATCATTCTCAATCGTGAAAAACTGAACCATTTCCACTAATATCAAGAACAAGACAAGGTTGTCCACTCTCACCACTATTATTCAACATAGTTTTGGAAGTTTTAGCCACAGCAATCAGAGAAGAAAAAGAAATAAAAGGAATCCAAATCAGAAAAGAAGAAGTAAAGCTGTCACTGTTTGCAGATGACATGATACTATACATAGAGAATCCTAAATATGCTACCAGAAATCTACTAGAGCTAATCAATGAATTTGGTAAAGTAGCAGGATAAAAAATTAATGCACAGAAACCTTTTGTATTCTTATACACTAATGATGAAAACCTGAAAGAGAAATTAAGGAAACACTACCATTTACCATTGCAACAAAAAGAATAAAACCTACCTAAGGAGACAAAAGACCTGTATGCAGAAAACTATAAGACACTGATGAAAGAAATTAAAGATGATACAAACAGATGGAGAGATATACCCTGTTCTTGGATTGGAAGAATCAACATTGTGAAAATGACTCTACTACACAAAGCAATCTACAGATTCAATGTAATCCTTATCAAACTACCAATGGCATTTTTCACAGAACTAGAAGAAAAAATTTCAAAATTTGTATGGAAACACAAAAGACCCCGAATAGCCAAAGCAATCTTGAGAAAGAAAAATGGAGCTGGAGGAATCAGGCTCCTGGACTTCAGACTATACTACAAAGCTACATTAATCAAGACGGTATGGTACTGGCACAAAAACAGAAATATAGATCAATGAAACAGGATAGAAAGCCCAGAGATAAACCCACGGACATATGGTCACCTTATCTTTGATAAAGGAGGCAAGAATATACAATGGAGAGGGCTTCCCTGGTGGCGCAGTGGGTGAGAGTCCACCTGCCAATACAGGGGACACGGGTTCATGCCCCGGTCCGAGAAGATCCCACATGCCGCATAGTGGCTGGACCCGTGAGCCATGGCTGCAGAGCCTGTGATCTGCAATGGGAGAGGCCACAATAGTGAGAGGGCCGCGTACAGCAAAAAAAAAAAAAAGAATATACAATGGAGAAAAGACAGCCTCTTCAATAAGTGGTGCTGGGAAAACTTGACAGCTACAGGTAAAAGAATGAAATTAGAACACTCCCTAATGCCATACACAAAAATAAACTCAAAATGGATTAAAGAGCTAAATGTAAGGCCAGACACTATCAAACTCTTAGAGGAAAATGTAGGCAGGACACTCTATGACATAAATCACAACAAGATCCTTTTTGAGCCACCTCCTAGGGAAGTGGAAATAAAAACAAGAATGAACAAATGGGACCTAATGAAACTTAAAAGCTTTTGCACAGCAAAGGAAACCATAAATAAGATGAAAAGACGACCCTCAGAATGGGAGAAAATATTTGCTAATGAAGCAACTGATGAAGGATTAACCTCCAAAATTTACAAGCAGCCCATGCAGCTCTATATTCAAAAAACACACAACCCAATCCAAAAATGGACAGAAGACCTAAATAGACATTTCTCCAAAAAAGATATACAGATTGCCAACAAACACCTGAAAGGATGCTCAACATCATTAATCATTAGAGAAATGCAAATCAAAACTACAATAAGGTATCACCTCACACCAGTCAGAATGGCCATCATCGAAAAATCTATAAACTATAAATGCTGGAGAGGGTGTGGAGAAAAGGGAACCCTCTTGCACTGTTGGTGGGAATGTAAATTGATACAGCCACTATGGAGAACAGTATGGAGGTTCCTTAAAAAACTACAAATAGAACTACCATACGACCCAGCAATCCCACTACTGGGCTGAGAAAACCACAATTCAAAAAGAGTCATGTACCACAATGTTCATTGCAGCACTATTTACAATAGCCAGGACATGGAAGCAACCTAAGTACCCATGGACAGATGAATGGATAAAGAAGATGTGGCACATATATACAATGGAATATTACTCAGCCATAAAAAGAAATGGAGTTATTTGTAGTGAGGTGGATGCACCTAGAGACTGTTATTCAGAGTGAAGTAAGTCAGAAAGAGAAAAACAAATACCGTATGCTAACACATATATATGGAATCTAAAAAAACAAAAAATGTTTCTGAAGAACCTAGGGGCAGGACAGGAATAAAGACGCAGACGTAGAGAACGGACTTGAGGACACGGAGAGGGGGAAGGGTAAGCTAGGACGAAGTGAGAGAGTGGCATGGACATATATACACTACCAAATGTAAAATAGATAGCTAGTGGGAAGCAGCTGCATAGCACAGGGAGATCAGCTCAGTGCTTTGTGACCGCCTAGAGGGGTGGGATAGGGAGGTTGGGAGGGAGACGCAAGAGGGAGGAGGAGATATGGGGCTATGTATATGTATAGCTGATTTACTTTGTTATAAAGCAGAAACTAACACACCATTGTAAAACAATTATACTCCAATAAAGGTGTTAAAAAAATAAAAAAGAATATAATGCGTATATCCTGTCATGTTTCCATCACTGGCTCATCTCTCCTCCATAGACAAATATCTGTAAAAGCTGACCTTGCTTCATGGGAGTTTAGGGGATGTAAGTTGGTTTTATTTTAAAATTTTGTTTAGTCTGGAGTTTTTTGGGTTTTTTGAGCACCCCCCTTCCTCAGTGGATGTTACTACTTGATGTGACACATTTCCCGTGTATCAAATGCACACTCTGGGGAGCTCGTTAGAGTACCAGAAATAGCTCTTAGCAGTAGGTGCATATTCTGGATGCTCTGGTGGTGTCCATGGTCTTGAGGTCAGCACCTCCTTCAACTGACAGATCGGAAAGCCCCCTGCACAGCTGCTGGGGGTGGGGTTTAGCCCTGTGACTATTGTTAGTGCTTCTCTCCTACCAGTGCTGCTCGAGGGTTTGCTTCAAGACTTCAAACTCTCTGGCTTTGCCCGCCACACTGTCACAAAAATGGCCCGCTTCACGGAGGAAGAAACCTTTGGGATGGACTGTCAACAGCCTCGTGCTCCATCTGCAGGGACATTATTCACACTGTATTTTCTGTGATTGATACCCCTGGTTTAGGCAATCTGGAGGTGCTCTGGGTTTTTAGATGTTAAGTCAGTAGCCCTAATTAGATTATGAGGAACAAATTGATATAAATGTATAATATGAATTTACAACCTTTAAGTAAAAAGAAAAAATATAGCTATTTGTCTCAATTTTCTTTTTTTTCTTTTCTTTTCTTGGCAACTTATGGTATGTGGACATAGATTGTGTTCTTTCCAGCTTCCGCTAATCTATAATCTTTCCTTGAACAAGGAGAATGAAATTATAACTATTCTTCAATATATACTCTAATAATTGATTTCAGAATTTCTTGACAGAATCCCTAATAGTTAAATATTCAGTGACTATTTATTTATGCCTTGTCGTTTTGGGCTTTTCAGTTTTAATATTTGCCGTGGAATTCTTCCCTTCATTTCTTACCATTCTTGCATATCGTTTTAGATATTTCTATGCCATGTAGACAAGCCAGTAGATAATCACACCTACTAGAAACACAGATAAGAATCAGGAACTAATAAAAATAAGAGCTCTAAGCCACTGAAGTAGATATTACAAAGTCCATCCATTAAGATGCATGTATGCCATTGAAAGGTGAGGCCCAAACTCAGGGCTCATTTACACTTTGCATACTGATATATATTAGATAACTAATAAGGACCTATTGTATGGCACAGGGGGCTCTACTCAATACTCTGTAATGACCTATATGGGAAAAGAATCTAAAAAAGAGTGGGTATATTTATATGTATAACTGATTCACTTTGCTATACAGCAGAAAGTAACAGCATTGTAAATCAACTATACTCCAATACAAATTAAAAATAAAATAAAATTTAAAAATAAGCTTTTTATATTGGAATAATTTTAGATTTACAGAATTTTATAAAGTAAAGAGAGTATATACTTCAAAAAAATGTTACTTGCTATTTTCTAAGTGTAATCGATTGGGCTAGTGAATTTGAAATGGAGCAGAGTTTCTTCCTCCAGGTCAGCATTCTGAGAGGTGTCAATAATAAAATCTACAGAGGAATCCAGAAAAACAAAACTATTAAATACTAAGTCACTAAATTTAGGAGTGAAATCACTAAATTTAGGACCAACAGCCCTATGCACCTCAAACGACTCTGAATATACTACTGTGACATGTCACTATCTAGTGAGTAAATGCAGTTCATACTGATGATATCGTATTCATATCATTTCCTGGTGAAGTAGGGAAGACTGTAATACATTTTAGTTGAACTTCCATCTAAAATAACTGTTTAATTTTTGTTGGTTAACATAGCTAAATTATTTTTAAAAGACTGTCTAGAACAACTCGATCTGCAAAAGACATCCAAGCTTTTCTATAAATGGCAATATAATTCTCATGTCCTCCTTGGCATATACAGACCTATGCCCAACCTTTTGAGAATATAAATCCCTCAATAATAGGATCTGGTTTTGTTCAACTTAATTTGGATATAGAATGGCTATCTGAGCACACAACAAGAGTTTAGAATCCTAGACTTTTAGAGTGAAAGGAATCTTGGAGAGTATTCTGTTCCAATCCATTTTTTTTTACAGAAGTGTTAACTATAGGCACTAACGTTTTCTTAAAGTTGATTTGCCACTTTCCTCCAAAGTTGCACAAAAATGTGTGCAGCAAAAATGTCTCCCTCCCAAACAGAATCCCCAGTGCCCCAGTTTTCCTCTTCTAAAACAGCTACTGTTACAAGTTTCTTCTGCAAAAACACTCTGTGTAAATAAGTTTTATAAAATACAAATGATAGCATAAGCTAAAGACTGCTTTACAGTTTGCTTTTTTTCATTTGAAATACTTCATATATTCTTAAAAATAATGAATCTGCATGCAGTAATAATTATATAGTAGACACTAGAATTAAGCTCATTATTTATAATATTACCTAAAGTTTATTACTAATGAGTCATTAGTAAACACGATGTATACCGAAGGAGTCACTTCAGGCTATACAAGTACTTCCTTTCAATTTGAGGAATGGACTAATCTCCAGAAGGAAGGGAAGAATATATAAAGAGCAAATGTTTCCCTATTAGAATACCCCTAAACTCATGGTCCTTTAACACTTTAAGATGAAGGGTAGGGGGGCAGAGACTGTCAAAGTTATATTCTTAATATTATGGTGATTAAAGCTTATTATAGTGTCAGAACTAAGGAAGAAACCCTAAGATCCACTTAATACGGTGTTTGCAAACTGCAGGTCACAACAGATGAGTGGGTCTTAGTGGTTTACAACCGGTATTTTTTAAATGAAATAAAATAAAGAGAAAATATCAGAATGCATTCCATTTAGTAAGGGTACAAATTGTTTTATAAAAATTCACTGTGTGTGTGTGTGTGTATGTGTCTGTATCTGTGTGTATATATACTGCGCTGTGATTCCTCGCTGTGGATCAAGGGTGCAAAAGGTTGAAACTCCCTGATCTGATCTAGCCTCTGGCTTCTAATGAGGTATAACTATAAGTATCCTCAAAAAGTGGCATCTGTGCATTCCTTGCTGTCTTAAAACAAGCCTCTCCCAAAGAACCGTCTTCACTTTGGCTCATTATTTGAAGTACAGTGTCAAGTTCTCTTTTCGTCAAGATTATTGCAGGGAAGGCTTAATTCCAAACTTATTCTCTTTGCAACAAACGTTGACCTACTCAAGGGACCGATTAAGACTCCATATAAATCCATCTTAACCATTAGTCATCATATTTATTTCAATTATAGGAGCACAGGGATAACAGGAAAAATTTAGCTATATCTGCAAATGGATCTCACATTCTTTGACCAAGTTCCTTTCTTCTCAGAGTCAGTAAGGCAGAGCCTGCTGACCCATTCACAAACCCTGAGGCATGTCCAGAGCACTGACAGTCTCAATTTGGTTAAACCAATGGAATAGTACGATTGTACTTAAAGTCTTAATGAAGAATACATTTTTCTTTGCCACAATCCTTCCTCTTTCTGACAGAAGTAGGATGCAGAAATAGTAATGGGGAGAAAGAAGATATGTCCAGAAACTTCTATATTTTACTGGCTTCTTATTCAAAGGAGGAGGCAGTGGAGTTGAGGTGAGGGTCAGGAAATGTGTGTCTGGGTTGAAGCTGACTTTGGCTGCAATCTGAACAAGTCTTTGAATTGCTTTGGACCTTCATGTCTTCATATCTAAAATGAGGGACCGTGCCACAGGAGTTTATCCAGAATAATAATCATAGCTGTACTTCACATGGCACTTACTGTATCACAGTCTCTGCTTCAAGCCTTTTACACAATTGACTAATATAATCCTCACAACAACATTAATACACAGAATTTTTTTTCTTATTTTAGAGACGGATAGAGATGGATGAGTAGCAGAGAGGTTAAGTAACTTGTCCAAGTTAGAGAGTTAGACAATGGTGGAACTGGGATTCAAACTCCAGTTCCAGATGCTGTACTCTTAACATCATGCAATATTGCATCAGTCAAGACTTTTTTTTTCACCAATTCTATCCCCAACTACTCTCAAAAGTCCATGTTATTAAAGATATTTTCTACTAAATAAACTAGTTACTAAGTAATATTTCATTTATTTTCCCTTTTTATTAATCAAATATATATTGAATGGTATAGCCACTTTGGAGAACAGTTTGGCAATTCTTCCAAAAGTTAAACATAGACATACCATATGATCCAGCAAGTCCACTCCTAGATATATACCCAAGAGAATTAAAAATATGTTCCCATAAAAACACGTAGATAAATGTTCATAGCAGCATTATTTATAATAGCCCCAAACTGGAAATAACCCAAAATGTCCAACAACGGATGAATGAATAAACAAACTGTGGTGTCTATATACAATGGACTATTATTCAGCCACAAAAGGAATGAAGTACTGTTACATGCTACGACATGCATGAACCATGAAAACATCATGCTAAGTGAAAGGACCCAGTCACAAAAGGTCATCTATCATATGATTCTATTTATATGGAATGTCAAGAACAGGCAAATCCACAGAGGACCACAGGTAGATACGTGGTTGACAGGGGCTGGGGAGAAAGGAGAATGAGAGTGACTATAAGGTATATGACACTTCATTTTCGGGTGATGAAAATATTTTGGAATTAGTGGTGATGATTGTACAACTTTGTCAATATACTAAAAACCACTAAAATGGTGAATTTTATGGTATGTGAATTATATCTCAAAATTTTAAAATTCAATCTTGATACCGTAGGGGAGGAAAAAGTTTTCCTAGACCTTCTTAGGGTCTGAAAAATAAACTGAGAAAGATTGACAGAAGAAAAGTATACAACTTTATTAAATATAAGTTTTACGTGATAGGGAAGACTTCATAAGAAAATGAAGACCCAGCGAAAGAGTTAGACCTACGTCCCTTTACGCTGGGTTCAGTGAAGAGTGGGCAGTCTCAGAAGAATATGATAGGTTACGGAGTACGAGTAACTGTAGTAAACTTGGGAAACATGTCCTGTTTGTTAAGATTCTTCTTAATGTCCCTTTGTCTTCAGAGATAAGGATGCTCCTTTCCTCAAAAAGAAAAAAAAAGGTGGATTTGTAGTTTCCAGAGGCTGGTGGTCAGGGAAAAACGGGAAGTAACTGCTAATTGGTTTCTTTTTGGTGATGAATATGTTCTGGAATTAGTGGTAATAGTTGCACAACTCCGTGAATATCTTAAAAACCACTGAATTTGACACTTTAGAAGGGGTAAATGTTATGGTATGCGGATTAAATCTCAATAAAGCTGTTATTTTTTAAAAATATGTACCATTTTGCTACCTTGTGGCAGACACCCTTCTAGGCACTGAGGAGATTCAGCAGAGGACAAAGTAGACAAAGCACTTGATCTCACAGAATTTGCAATTCTAGAAAATGAATAAACAAATGAAAGTGAACTTCAGGCTTCTGCCAACTGAACCCCGGAGCCAGCCGGAGGCACTGGCAGTATTCAGTTCCCACTCCTGTGGACTCCTGGCAACCTCACCCCCTGAGTCCCCTACGCCCCAGCCTCCACCCTCCATTCCCAACATAGCTCCCAGGTACTCAAATGGGCCCCTGCACGGCACTCCACTCAGGGCCTTCCACTCAGGAACTCACTCCTGGCTCAAGGTATTGGAGTTCTTCCCTGACCACCCCTCCACTCTCCTCCCAGCCTCACTGGCTTTCTTCCAACTCAATTTTACCCTTATTCATTCATTTAACAATTTATTTAACAAACATTTACTGAGAGCTAGATTAGTTAGAATGCTTTGGGCCAAAAGATACAGAAAACTGACTCAAAACTTTTTAAACAATGAGGAAAATTATTACTTCCTGTAACAGGATGTCCAAACTCCAGGCACGGGGCTCCGGCTCTGTTTCTCTGGTGTTCCTTTGGCTCTGCCCTCATCAGTGCATTGTCATCATCCTTGGGCAACCGCTAGGGAAACTAGCTACAACGGGGCAACATGCTTTCTTGGTTACATCTAGCAAGAAAGAGAGAGCGGAAATAACTATACTCCAACCAGGGGATAAAAATCCATCTGATATGCATAGGTATGAGTCTATCAAAGCCAACTTAGATCAAGTCACCTTAGATCAAGCTGGCCGTGAAATGTCGTGTGATGATTGACTTAAGCTGCACTCCTAGACCAGTCACTACCAAGGAGACTGGAGTTCCCACGATGGATTTAGGACTGAACCCTGGAGCTGGAGGAGGGGTCAGCATCCCCTTAATCACGTGAACTACATTGGAAGGAGAAAGGGGTTCATTACAAACTATGTAACTGTCTGTTCCTTAAACTCAGACCAGGTACTAAGTGCTTCTCTGTGTGCTAGGAGTAGAGGTAGTATACTTTTTTTTTTTTTGCGGTACGCGGGCCTGTCACTGTTGTGGCCTCTCCCGATGCAGAGCACAGGCTCCGGACGCACAGGCTCAGCGGCCATGGCTCACAGGCCTAGCCGCTCTGCGGCATGTGGGATCTTCCCGGACCGGGGCACGAACCCGTGTCCCCTGCATCGGCAGGCGGACTCTCAACCACTGCGCCACCAGGGAAGCCCAGAGATAGTATACTTTTTATTTGGTGAGAGACTGTTTTCACAGCAAAAGCTGCCTCTAAATCTGCCCCAAGGAACCATGTGTTACCTCTCCAAGTAGTGGCGTTTTAAGATCTGTTTCACAGGGATGGTGTGATGCTTGAGAGCAAATACCCGACACTCCCAATATCACATCCTATAAGCAGCCCATTATTCTTCTATGCTTACGGCCACCCCTACACACATCTCACGAGATCTTCCTAGGCATATGTGCTGTCTAAGGGAAGGTTCTTTCACTTCTGTCCCCATCCATGCAATGTGCTATAAAACAGATGCCAGATTTACTGCTAGGAAGTTCTATACTTCATTCCCAAAAAGCTGAGATGAGGATAGGTGAAATTATCAGTCTATGTTTAGAAATATCTTTGGACTTTTTTGGACACCCCTCAGAAATATTTTAGAAATTTTTAGAAACCTTGTTGCAGATTATTCACATGCTACCAGAAAATTTTTTTTAAAACACTTTAGGCAAGTCAGGAGGCAACTGATACTTTTTTGTTTCTTAATTGCTACACAAAGGTGTATTTCTAGGGGGTCTTTATAGAGCTACTCCACAGTCACATACATACACGCCACAATTTCCCCACCTACCAAGGTGGCATCAAGAATGAATATAAGCATTAATTCTCAAGTCCATGTGTGCTTAATCCAAATCACAATCTTGTCTTACAATCTTGTAAATGCAAGACAAAGAGACTTGCCAATGTAGCAGGAAGGAGAAAGGCCAACCGGTTGGAAAAGACCCATAATTCATTGATTAAATTTATAAGCAGCAAATACAGAAACACTGGTCTCTTTGGAAAGAAGTTTTCAAAATAATACTGAGACCTAAATCCAACTGAGTCATTATCTGAAATAATGCCCAAGACTGAGAATAAAAGTATTCCAGGTGTTATGCAGCCACAAAAAAACCCCACAACAAACAAACAAAAACAGAGGTGAATAGCTCTGCCCTCCAGATGTTTAAATTGTAATGAAAATGGGAAAGGAAAGCAGACCCAGCCATATGTTTAGTAGATCATTAGCTAGGCTCTAGAGGATGAGGTGGCATCAGGAAGACAAACAGGTTACTTTTCATAAAAGTTTTGAAATCCAGGTTCCTTGACAGGTAAATGCTGCCCACCCCCTGTAGCCTGGTGAGTGAGCTCTTCAGCAGATGGCTGATGTGCCTTTCTTCTTTCACTCTTGCAGTTAACCTAAAAGAGGGAGAATTCTCTGTTTCCAAGCCTGATGTGCATGAGTGTTTAACTCCAGGAAAATACACAGAGAAACAGCTGGTGACTTTCTCGTTAGTAGGCAGTGCTCTAGAGATGAAGATTGGGATTTCTTTTTGTAGCTAAAAGATATGCATTTATTCCATTGAAAGGCATTGAAGATTACTAACTTGGCTAAAGGAAAGAAGACTGAAGAATACATCCCACGGAACCAAAACATGTTCCTCCTCAATTCACCTGTACCTCCGGTTACTAGAAAGAGCTGTGAGGTGGGGCAGCTCAGAGTGTGGTGTTTTTTCCTTAAAAATATGATCTTCCTTGGATAACTTGCATAGGCTTCCCTTCGAAGGAAGAAGATGAATAATAAATTTAATTAGCCAGTCCTTTTCTTGAAATGTATCTGAAAGCAGATGACAGATCTCCATAATGAAACTACCACCCACGCTTGAATTTTACACTATTTTCTCAAAAGGGGAATGTACTGGTTTGTAACTGTAGTTACTTGCAGTTATTTTTATCTTGTTTTCTATGCTGGATGTTGCTTTTGCCTATATATAAGTTAGCGAGAAACAGCTGCCTTTGCAAGGGAAAATCTATAATTCATTGCTGATGTGTCCTACTAATCGCACAGAATAAATTCATTTGCATACTATCAACATTGAAAAAGCCTTCTGCTGGCCCAGCATACATAGCATTTTCATTTTTTGCTTCAACAAACAGACTTTACTGTGTAATCCTTTGGTAATAACGGCTAATTCATCTGACCGCAAACTTTTGAAAATATTTTAAGGATGTTCTGAGTCCAGCACCCCACTACTTTCAATGTCATGCTATGTACAGTATTTCAAATACAGGATTTCATAATAAAGATGTTATCTTCACCCATTCTACTTACTGTGTAGATAATTTGACTTCCCCTCACAGTACTACAGCATTTACTGTAGGTACTATGTGCCAGGTACCAGGGATACAAAAATGCTTAAGGTATAATCTCCCCCCCTTGGAGAGCAAAGTCTAGTCAGGGAGACAAAGATGTAAACAAGTAATTACAGAGTGCTCCAAGTCCCCAGAGGGAAAGGTAAAGTATTCTTCTAGAGAAGCATGTGTGAGAACCTTCATGGGGACGGACATTCAAGCAAGGTCTTAAAGATAAAGCAAACATTCAACATGTAAAAGATGGAAAGATAAGCGTGACCAGAGATGTTCTGGGATTGCTGTGTTTGCTGAGGTTAAAACACAAGGTGAAAATGGGTGTTTATTAATGCCATGTCGGATGTATTTATTAAGACACAACTGTACTAGTCTAGGTTACTTAAGTTGTTGCCTGTGTCTTCCTTTCCTAAAGAGACTTTAATAATGCAGCACTACACAAAATAAAAACTGTAACATTATTAACAGACAAAAGGCAGTAAAGAACAGTTAGAAAAGGTAAGTGTTCAATTCAACAAATATTGGTAGGCTGTTAGTATTTTTATTAATTCAGTTGTTTATATAAATAATTTTATATATTTGTGTTTATATATTTATAATATTTAAATATATAAGTATGTATGTAATGTATATTCACTATGTAATTTATATATTTCTAATAAATCATAAAAATAAATATATAATAATATATAATGTATATAACAACATAAATATGTAACCAATAATACATAATAAATAAAAGCTGGGTCTGCTTAATTTGGCACCTACTGTATTCCAGACTATTTCCTAGTCATTAGGGAGACAGAGGTAAGCAAGGCAGATGAGACACCTGCCCTCATAAGACATTACAGGGGTATGCGGGCAACGAATACATGTAAGATAATCAAAATAATGTAAAGCTTAAGAGGCTTGGGGAGGTATTAAAGTATTAATTACAGTAAGAAGTGGGTACGTTTGTATTTCCTGCTGCTAGCTTTCCCTCTAAAACCAGCCTAATCATTATAAACTTTAAAAATGCTATGTGTGTGATAGATTTATAATTTCTATAGTTTTCATGGTAAATACATTTTTCTGTATTTATCATGTAAAATTTAATAGCAGTATTAATGATTTTCTTAAAGAAGGGCAGTAACCTGCCATGTGGTGAAGAGCAAGTCTTCTAGAAACAAACCATCTCAGCTTATATCTCATAGCTCAGTGGCCCTGAGCAAGTTAATGAACTTCTCTGCATCTCAGGTCCCTCATCTATAAAATAATAATAATAATAATAATCACACCATGGCGTTGCTCTAGTATTAAATGATTTAATACATGTCAATCACTTAGAATAGTACTAAGCACATAATAAGCACTCAATAAATTCCACCTACCATTGTTATCAAAACATTAGCAAACCTGTGTTAAACAGGCCAGTGTTTGAAATAAGTTTGGGTCTCAAAAAAAAAAGTCATGAAAAATTATGTCATGGAAGACCTTCTCTTGAGTCACAGTATATTCGATGAATGGCCATAATGTTAAAAAATAAAAATAAAGAAAAAAAGGGGGAAAAAAGCCTCCCAGATATAGGAAAGGGACATCTTGTCTCCCTTCTAGAGATTTAGAGGCTAGTTGACCTGACTTTGGGAGTTCTTTCCACAGTTATAACATGCCACTTCTCTGGGCAGATGAGCAAAATTATTCATCTTTATGGTAATAAGCAAAGCAAACTATTTCCTTCTTTCATCCATGTTGCAGCTTTTCAAATGGATTTAAACTAGCCCTCTGCAATTAGCAACTGTTTCTCTAGTGGTTTCAAAGCTACTTGATCCTCTTACAGTACTTTATTTCTGTACATTATTCATACATATGTTGAGAAGCCAGCATAATAAGGTAATTGTTCCATTAAGCTTTCACTTAGTCAACTTTACTCATTCAAGTCAATGATTATTTAGTTTTTTCTCTTCCCGGGGAAGTTGGAAAGGTTTCACAGTGGAGATGATATTTGAGTTGGAACTTGAGAGAGATAGGATATAGGAATAAATCTTGCAGAGAAGGGCAGAACACGCAAGTTCAGGAAGTGGTGATAAGTTTGGGGTGTAACATTTACAAGGTTTAAGGCCATATTTCACTTTGAAATGAACAATTAATATCATGGGTCATCTTTTGCTGGCTGCTGCTAATGTAGATAACTTTTCTTCTCTCTTGCCACTGCTTCCCGCTCCCCAACGTAGATGTGTACAAATGGACATTCACACATATTCATAAACATGAGAGATGTGCATTACATTTGAAAGAAGAAAGGCAGTGTTTGGAGAGGAAGGGGCGGAAAGTGGAGAAGAAAAAAACATGTAAAAGAATCTAATCCTTTTTAGCAGATGCAAACTATTATATATATTACATAGAATCAATAACCAACAAGGTCCTACTGTATAGCACAGGGAACTGTATTCAATATCCTGTGATAAACCATAATGGAAAAGAATATGAAAAAGAATATATATATGTATAACTGAGTCACTTCGCTGTACAGCAGAAATTAACACAACATTGTAAATCAACTATACCTCAATAATTATTTTTAAAATAATCTAATCCTTTTAAAACTAGTTTTGTGCCCTCCATAGACATGAGAGTGAAGATAATAATCTTATGAATTTATTCAAGACTGACCTGTGAGATTCTGGACACAAAGATGGCCCCTAGAGTCGGGCAACAAAGCATGGCAGAGGACTACAGCCACTCCTTCTTCCCCACTGTTAAGACCTCAGTATGGGGACTTCCCTTGTGGCCCAGTGGTTAAGACTCTGTGTTCCTGATGCAGGGGGCCTGGGTTCAATCCCTGTTTAGGGAACTAGATCCCACATACTGCAACTAAGCCCTGGCACAGCCAAATTAATTAATTAAAAATTTTTTTTAAAAGGGGGAAAAAAGACCTCAGTACCAACTGGTGCCCAAGGCTGGAAGTTTTGGGAGCTTCTAGCCACTGCAAATAAACAGGACATCTCTGTAAGAGGGATGCTTGCTGTGCAGATGTAGCTCAAGACCATCTCCTGGCCCTCTTCCACCTCAGACAGCCACCATAATGCCCCTCCTACAAAGAAAGTCCGGGGAAGAAAACAAGCTGCGAAGCACCCAGCATAGACAGAACATTGCTCTTTCCCAAAGGCCTTGTTAGCAAGGTGGTTTCCCATGAGCAACGAGTGGGAGGAAGAACAGGCCAGATGCTGCGTGATGACCACAGCTGGCAGAGTGGCCTGCATGGTGTGAGCACTTGTGAGTCAGCACACTGGAAACTCCTAGAAACAAAAGGGGGTGCACTTTGGCACGTTTTCAGATGAAATGGCTGATGAAGAGCTTGTACCAAGCGTGGGAGGAGTGTTGGTGCTGCAATTTTCTTACCTCTACTCTTATCCTTATACGATTGGTGTAATGTTCAGCATTTTAAGTCATTTGAATATTTTAGCAGGTTTGCTTTATCTGAATATAGAAAATATAACCTATATAGTATGCTTATCCAGGCATTCATAAATGCAACCCTTTTGCAATAAACTGAAAATAAACAAAGAATGAGGATGCCACTGTCCTCCCCTTCCACGTGGTGGAACTATCATTCTTGCTTCAGATACATCACATATTATATATGCTCCATGAATTTATTCAACACAAACTTATCAAGCACCTGCTTAAGCACCGGGCACTATTCTAGGTCAAGGTGAGTCAGAAGTAATTAAGACAATGATCGTACTCCCTTAGAGCTTGCGTTCTTGTGAGAGGCAACAGATAATAAGTGAATGACCAAATAAGTAAACAAGACTTCAGAAAATAAGTGCTATGAAAGAATAGACTCGGATAGTGCATTGGGGATGGAATCGACAACTCCATGTAGAGCGGTCAAGACAAACTTCTCTGAAGAAACTACCATGGGCTGGGACCTAACTGAGCTGAGACTTGTCTCTCAGAGTGAAATATTTCAGGAAGAGCTAGAAAGCGGGAGAGGGGTAGCCAAAGACCAGCTCACGAGGGCCTTTTGGGAATCTGGATTTTATTCTTAATGCAAAGGAAATCCATTGGATAGTTTCTGAAGTTTTGTTTGTTTGTTTGTTTAGGTGAAACTAAGTTTACCTTTACTGCTAAAAATTTCCCCTAAATTGACTACCCACAGTTTCTTCTATTCCACATGTCTCTATTTACAATTACTATGATATTGCACAGATTTCCCACATATTCTTTTCCTATCCCAATTGTTGTTCATTGTAGCTAAGAGAAAATTAAAGAACTCTGCCACAGCAGTCTGACATGAGACAGATTTCGAGTGAGTCAACAGAACACGTGCAATTCCTAAATCTGACACTTCATCTTCTTCACAGGCTTTTCTCACTTATCCATCTGAGGCTTTCCCAAGGAATCAAAAACATGTCCAAGGAAACAGGCCACATCCAATGCTATTTACTTCTAAAGTTAGCCTACTTTGTAGGACTCAAAATGCCTAAAGGCTCAGGATTGCTTCCACATGTCACCCACTCACAGGCCACCTTCTCCTCTGGAGCTCTTGGTGGGGGCTTTCTATGGCACTGTCTGGTGTCTTTGATGCCTGTTTCAGAGCCCGCCACCAGATTATCCAAAAGACCTCCACTCCCCATCCTACTCCTTCAACCAGTCCAGTTCTACCTGGCCACTCATTAAGAAGCCAGTGACTGTATCTTCACTTCCCACAGGTATGCCATTAGAGAGTTTTCAACAGTGGACAGATCTGATACGACTTTGTTTCTTAAAAGGTTATTCTAGGAGGAGTGAGTGCACAGGCATGAGCAGAGGCAGGTGTGAGGGCTGCGTTCCCGAGATGCTGGAGCTCCTGGAAGACCCCCCGTCCTGAGGAAAGGGAAGTTGGAGACTGAGTTGGTCTCCACATTGTGATACTCCCAGTGGGGGAGCAGCACAGAGACAAACCAGCCAGAAGAACCTAGAAGGGTAGAGAGCAATTTCTTCCTACCCAACAGCTGGGATGAGAATAGGATGCCACTTTACTGGCTGGACACTACTTGCCCCAAAGCAGTTGAAGTAAGAGATGCTGGAACACCTGACAGAAGCCAGGAGAAGGTGAGAATTCCTACCACATCAGTCAGTCTCTTGGATCTCTGCAAGCAGGGTCTGTTGGAAACAAGAGTGCTGTGTGGCTGACAGGGTCTTGGTGTTCCAGCCATGTGTCAGGCCTGAGCCTCCAAGGTGGGAGAGCTGAGTCCAGGAAATTGGACCACCAGAGACCCCCCAGCCCCATGTAATATCAGTCGGTGACAGTTCTCCCAGAGATTTCTGACTCATCACTAAGACCCAGCTCCACCCAATGGCCAGCAATCTCCAGTGCTGGACGCCCCATGCCAAACAACTAGCAAGTCAGGAAAACAACCCATACACTAGCAGAGAAGCTGCCTAAAATCATACTAAGTTCACAGACACCCCAAAACAAACCACTGGACGTGGCCCTGCCCACCCGCAAGACAAGATCCAGTCCCATCCACAAGAACACAGGCACCAGTCCCCTCCAATAAGAAGCCTACACAAGCCACTGAACCAACATTAGCCACTGCAGGCAGACACCAAAAATAATGGGAACTACAAACCTGCAGCCTACAAAAAGAAGACCCCAAACACAGTAAGTTAAACAAAATGAGAAGACACAGAAATATGCAGCAGATGAAGGAACAAGGTAAAAACCCACCAAACCAAACAAATGAAGAGGAAATAGGCAGTCTACCTGAAAAAGAATTCAGAATAATGATAGTAAACATGATCCAAAATCTTGAAAATAGAATGGAGAAAATACAAGAAACATTTAACAAGGACCTAGAAAAACTAAAGAGCAGACAAACAATGATGAACAACACAGTAGATTAATTTAAAAATTCTCTACAGGGAATCAATAGCAGAATAGGTGAGGGAGAGGAACGGAAAAGTGACCTGGAAGATAAAATAGTGGAAATAACTGCTGCAGAGCAGAATAAAAAAAGGAATGAAAAGAATTGAGGATAGTCCTAGGGACTTCTGGGACAGCATTAAATGCACCACCATTTGAATTATAGGAGTCCCAGAAGGATAAGAGGAAAAGAAAGGGACTGAGAAAGTATTTGAAGAGATTAGAGTTGAAAACGTCCCTAACATGGGAAAGGAAATAGTCAATCAAGTGCATGAAGCACAGAGAGTCCCATACAAGATAAATCCAAGGAGAAACAGGCCAAGACACATATTAATCAAACTATCAAAAATTAAATACAAAGAAAAAATATTAAAAGCAACAAGGGATTAGTTGATCATAGGTGTGTGGGTTTTCTCTGGGCTTTCTATTCTGTTCCATTGATCTATATTTCTGTTTTTGTGGCAGTACCATATTGTCTTGATTACTGTAGCTTTGTAGTATAATCAGAAGTCAGGGAGTCTGATGTTTGCAGTTCCGTTTTTCTCCCTCAAGACTGTTTTGGCTATTTGGGGTCTTTTGTGTCTCCATACAAATTTTAAGGTCTTTTGTTCTACTTCTGTAAAAAATGCCACTGGTAATTTGATAACGATTGCATTGAATCTGTAGATTGCTTTGGGTAGTATAGTCATTTTCACAATATTGATTCTTCCAATTGAAGAACATGGTATATCTCTCCATCTGTTTGTGTCATCTTTGATTTCTTTCATCAGTGTCTTATAGTTTTCTGAGTACAGGTCTTTTACCTCCTTAGGTAGGTTTATCCCTGGGTATTTTATTCTTTTTGTTGCAATGGTGAATGAGATTGTTTCCTTAATTTATCTTTCTTATCTTTCATTGTTAGTGTATAGGAATGCAAGTGATTTCTGTGCATTAATTTTGTATCCTGCTACTTTACCAAATTCATTGATTAGCTCCAGTAGTTTTCTGGTAGCATCTTTAGGATTCTCTGTGTATAGTAACATATCATCTGCAAACAGTGACAGTTTTATGTCTTCTTTCCAAATTTGTGTTCCTTTTATTTCTTTTTCTTCTCTGATTGCCACGGCTAGGATGTCCAAAACTATGTTGAATAAGAGTGGTGAGAATGGACATCCTTGTCTTGTTCCTGATCTTAGTAGAAATGCTTTCAGTTTTTACCATTGAGTATGATGCTTGCTGTGGGTTTGTCATATATGGCCTTTATTATGTTGAGATAGGTTCCCTATATGACCACTTTCTGGAGAGTTTTTATCATAAATGGGTGTTGAGTTTTGTCAAAAGCTTCTTCTGCATCTACTGAGATGACCATATGGTTTTTATTCTTCAGTTTGTTAATATGGCGTATCACATTGATTGATTTCTGTATATTGAAAAATCCTTGCATCCCCAGGATAAATTCCACTTGATCATGGTGTATGATCCTTTTAATGTGCTGTTGGATTCTGTTTGCTAGTATTTTGTTGAAGATTTTTGCGTCTATATTCATCAGTGATGGTGGTCTGTAATTTTCTTTTTTTGCAGTATCTTTGTCTGGTTTTGGTATGAGGGTGATGGTGGCCTTATAGAATGAGTTTGGGAGTGTTCCTTCCTCTGAAATTTTTTGGAAGAGTTTGAGAAAGTTTGGTGTCAGCTCTTTACTAAATGTTTGATAGAATTCACCAGTTAAGCCATCTGGTCCTGGACTTTCGTTTGTTGGAAGATTTTTAATCACAGTTTCAATTTCATTACTTGTAATTGGAGACAAAAAAGACCCTGAAGAGCCAAAGCAATTATGAGGGAAAAAAACAGAGCTGGAGGAATCAGACTCCCTGACTTCAGACTATACCACAAAGATACAATAATCAAGACAATATGGTACTGGAACAAAACAGGAAATATAGATCAGTGGAACAGGATAGAAAGCCCAGAGATAAATGCACGCTCCTATGGTCAACTAATCTATGACAAAAGAGGCAAGGATATACAATGGAGAAAAGACAGTCTCTTCAATAAGTGGTGCTGGGAAAACTGGACAGCTACATGGAAAAGGATGAAATTAGAACACTATAAAACACCATACACAAAAATAAACTCAAAATGGATTAAAGACCTAAAATGTAACACCAAACACTATAAAACTATTAGAGGAAAACACAGGAAGAACACTCTTTGACATAAATCACAGCAAGATCTTTTTTGACCCACCTCCTAGAGTAATGAGAATAAAGACAAAAATAAACAAATGGAACCTAATGAAACTTAAAAGCTTTTGCACAGCAAAGGAAACCATAAGATGAAAAGACAAGCCTCAGAATGGGAGAAAATATTTGCAAAGCAACCGACAAAGGATTAATCTCCAAAATATACAAACAGCTCATGCAGCTCAGTATCAAAAAAACAAACAACCCAATCAAAAAATGCATGGAAGACCTAAATAAACATTTCTCCATAGAAGGCATACAGGTGCCCAACAAACACATGAAAAGATGCTCAACATCACTAACTATTAGAGAAATGCAAATCAAAACTACAATGAGACATCACTTCACACCGGTCAGAATGGAAATCATCACAAAATCTACAAACAATAAATGCTGGAGAGGGTGTGGAGAAAAGGGAACCCCACTGCACCGCTGGTGGGAATGTAAATTGATACAGCCACTGTGGAGAACAGTATGGAGGGTCGTTAAAAAACTAAAAATAGAACTACCATGTGACCCAGAAATCCCACTACTGGGCATATACCCAGAGAAAACCATAATTCAAAAACACACATGCACCCTAATGTGCACTGCACCACTATTTACAACAGCCAGGTCATGGAAGCAACCTAAATGCCCATCGACAGACAAATGGATAAAGAAGATGTGGTGTATATATATATATATACACACACACACACAATGAAATATGACTCAGCCACAAAAAAAAAAGAAATTGGGTCATTTGTAGAGACATGGATGGACCTAGGGACTGTCAGACAGAATGAAGTAAGTCAGAAAGAGAAAAACAAATATCATATATCAATGTATATACATGGAATCTAGGAAACTGGTACAGATGAACCAGTTTGAAAGGCAGAAATAGAGACACAGATGTAGAGAACACATGTATGGACACCAAAGGGGGAAAGTGGTTGGGGGGTGGGGGATGGGATGAACTGGGAGATCGGGATTGACATATATACAGTAATATGCATAAAACAGACAACTAATATGTAAAAATAATAAAGTAAAAAAAAAAAAAAAAAGAAGGGGAAAGCAACAAATAGCATACAAGGGAATCCCCAGAAGGTTAACAGCTGATTTCTCAGCAGAAACCCTGCAAGCCAGAAGGGTGTGGCAGGACATATTTTAAATGATGAAAGGGGAAAACCTACAACTAAGATTACTCTACCCAGTCAGGATCTCATTCAGATTCAACATAGAAATTAAAATGTTTACAGAAAGGAAAAGCTAAGAGAATTCAGCACCACCAAACCAGCTTTACAACAAATGCTAAAGGAACTTCTCTAGGCAGGAAACACAAGAGAAGGAAAAGACCTACAAAAACAAACCCAAAACAATTAAGAAAATGGTAATAGGAAAATATATAATGATAACTACCTTAAATGTAAATGGATTAAATGCTCCCACCAAAAGACATAGATTGGCTGAATGGATACAAAAACAAGACCTGTATATATGCTGTCTACAAGAGACTCACTTCAGACCTAGAGACACATATGGACTGAAAGTGAGGCTATGGAAAAAGATATTCCATGCAAATGGAAATCAAAAGAAAGCTGGAGTAGCAATTCTCATATCAGACAAAATAGACTTTAAAATAAAGGCTATTATAGGAGACAAAGAAGGACATTACATAATGATCAAGGGATCAATCCAAGAAGAAAATATAACAATTGTAAATATTTATTCACCCAACATAAGAGCACCTCAATACCTAAGGCAAATGCTAACAGCCATTAAGAGGGAAATCGACAGTAACACAATCATATTAGGGGACTTTAAAACCCCACTTGCACCAAAGGACAGATCACCCAAAATGAAAATAAATAAGGAAACACAAGCTTTAAATGAAACATTAAATAAGATGGACTTAATTGATATTAATAGGACATTCCATCCAAAAATAACAGAATATACTTTCTTCTCAAGTGCTCATGGAACATTCTCCAGGATAGATCATATCTTGGGTCACAAATCAAGCCTTGGTAAATTTTTAAAAAGTGATATCATATCAAGTATCTGTTCCAACCACAATGCTATGAGACTAGATAGCAATTACAGAAAAATATCTGTGAAAAATACAAATGCATGGTGGCTAAACAATACACTACTAAATAACCAAGAGATCACTGAAGAAATCAAATAGCAACTCAAAAAATACCTAGAAACAAATGACAATGAAAACACAATGACCCAAAACCTATGGGATGCAGCAAAAGCAGTTCTAAGAGGAAAGTTTATAGAAATACAATTCTACCTCAAGAAACATGAAAAATCTCAAATAAAGAACCTAGTCTTACACCTAAAGCAATTAGGGAAAGAAGAACAAAAAACCAAAGTTAGCAGAAAGAAAGAAATCATAAAGATAGGATCAGCAATAAATGAAAAAGAAATGAAGGGAATAATAGCAAAGATCAATAAAACTAAAAGCTGGTTCTTTGAGAAGATAAAATTGATAAACTATTAGCCAGACTCATCAAGAAAAAAAGGGAGAAGGTTCAAATCAATAGAATTAGAAATGAAAAAGGAGAAGTAACAACTGACACTGCAGAAATACAAAGCATACTAAGAGACTACTACAAGCAACTCTATGCCAATAAAATGGACAACGTGAAAGAAATGGACAAATTCTTAGAAAAGCACAACCTTCAACGACTGAACCAGGAAGAAATAGAAAATATAAACAGACAAATCACAAGCACTGAAATTGAAAGTGTGATTAAAAATCTTCCATCAAACAAAAGCTCAGGACCAGATGGCTTCACAGGCAAATTCTATCAAACTTTTAGAGAAGAAATAACAACTATTCTTCTCAAGCTCTTTGAAAATATAGCAGAGGGAGTAACACTCTCAAACTCATTTTACAAGGCCACCATCACCCTGATACCAAAACCAGACAAGGATGTCACAAACAAAGAAAACTACAGGCCAATATCACTGATGAACATAGATGCAAAAATCCTCAACAAACTACTAGCTAACAGATTCCAACAGCACATTAAAAGGATCATACACCATGATCAAGTGGGGTTTATTCCAGGAATGCAAGGATTCTTCAATATATGCAGATCAATAAATGTGATACACTATATTAACAAAATGAAGGATAAAATCCATATGACAATCTCAATAGATGCAGAAAAAGCTTCTCACAAAATTCAACACCCATTTATGATAAAAACTCTCCAGAAAGCAGGCATAGGGGGAATCTACATGAACACAATAAAGGCCATATATGACAAACCCACAGCCAACATTGTTCTCAATGGTGAAAAACAGAAACCATTTCTTCTAAGATCAGGAACAAGACAACGTTGCCCACTCCCACCACTATTACTCAACACAGTTTTGGAAGTTTTAGCCACAGCAATCAGAGAAGAAAAAGAAATAAAAGGAATCCAAATCGGAAAAGAAGAAGTAATGCTGTCACTGTTGGCAGATGACATGATAATATACATAGAGTATCCTAAAGATGCTACCATAAAACTACTAGAGGTAATCAATGAAGTGGTAAAGTTGCAGGATACAAAATCAATGCACAGAAATATCTTGCATTCCTATGCACTAATGATGAAAAATCTGAAAGAGAAATTAAGGAAACACTCCCATTTACCGTTGCAACAAAAAGAATAAAATATCTAGTAATAAACCTACCTAAGGAGAAAGAAGACCTGTATGCAGAAAACTATAAGACACTGATGAAAGAAATCAAAGATGATACAAACAGATGGAGAGATATACCATGTCTTGGATTAGAAGAATCAACATTGTGAAAATGACTATACTACCCAAAGCAATCTACAGATTCAATGCAACCCCTATCAAATTACCAATGGCATTTTTCACAGAACTAGAGGAAAGAATTTCACAGTTTTTATGGAAACACAAAAGACCCCGAATAGCCAAAGCAATCTTGAGAAAGAAAAACAGAGCTGGAGGAATCAGGCTCACTGACTTCAGACTACTACAAAGCTACAGTAATCAACACAGTATGGTACTGGAACAAAAGCAGAAATATAGATCAATGAAACAGGATAGAAAGCCTAGAGATAAACCCATGCACCTATGGTCACCTTATCTCTGATAAAGGAGGCAAGAATATACAATACAATATATATACTGAGAAAAGACAGCCTCTTCAATAAGTGGTGCTGGACAGCTACATGGAAAGAATGAAATTAGAACACTCCTTAACACCATACACAAAAATAAACTCACAATGGATTAAAAACCTAAATTTAAGGCCAGAAACTGTAAAACTCTTAGAGGAAAACATAGGCAGAACACTCTGTGACATAAATCACAACAAGATCCTTTTTGAGCCACCTCCTAGAGTAAGGGAAATAAAAACAAAAATAAACAAATGGGAAATAATGAAACTTAAAAGCTTTTGCACAGCAAAGGAAACCATAAATAAGATGAAAAGACAACCCTCAGAATGGGAGAAAATATTTGCAAACGAAGCAACTGACAAAGAATTAATCTCCAAAATATATAAGCAGCTCAGTATCAAAAAAACAAACAACCCAATCCAAAAATGGGCAGAAGACCTAAATAGACATTTCTCCAAAGAAGATACACAGATTGCCAACAAACACATGAAAATACAATCAACATCACTAATCATTAGAGAAATGTAAATCAAAACCACAATGAGGTATCACCTCACACCAGTCAGAATGGCCTTCATATCTACTAACAATAAATGCTTAAGTGGGTGTGGAGAAAAAGGAACCCTCTTGCATTGTTGGTGGGAATGTAAATTGATACAGCCACTATGGAGAACAGTATGGAGGTTCCTTAAAAAACTACAAATAGAACTACCATACGACCCAGCACTCCCACTACTGGGCTGAGAAAACCACAATTCAAAAAGAGTCATGTACCACAATGTTCATTGCAGCACTATTTACAATAGCCAGGACATGGAAGCAACCTAAGTACCCATGGACAGATGAATGGATAAAGAAGATGTGGCACATATATACAATGGAATATTACTCAGCCATAAAAAGAAATGGAGTTATTTGTAGTGAGGTGGATGCACCTAGAGACTGTTATTCAGAGTGAAGTAAGTCAGAAAGAGAAAAACAAATACCGTATGCTAACACATATATATGGAATCTAAAAAAAAAATGGTTCTGATGAACCTAGGGGCAGGACAGGAATAAAGACACAGACGTACAGAATGGACTTGAGGACATGAGGAGGGGGAAGGGTAAACTTGGACGAAGTGAGAGAGTAGCGTTGACATATATACACTACCAAATGTAAAATAGATAGCTAGTGGGAAGCAGCTGCATAGCACAGGGAGATCAGCTCGGTACTTTGCAACCACCTAGAGGGGTGGGATAGGGAGGGTGGGAGGGAAACGCAAGAGGGAGGGGATATGGAGATATATGTATACATATAGCTGATTCATTTTGTTATACAGCAGAAACTAACACAACATTGTAAAGCAATTATACTCCAACAAAGATGTTAAAAAAAGAAAAAAGTTATTCTAGCAACTATGCAGAGAATGACTTGTAGGGTGCTGTGGTATAGGGAAGATGAAAGCAAAGAGAAATTTATGAGCTATTGAAGATATGAAGTATTGAAGCAAGCGAGAGATGATGGTGGTTTGGACCAGGGAAACACCAGCAAAAATGCTGAGTGGTTTAGGATGTAGAGCTGAGGGAAATTTGCCAATGGATTTACTGTAGGTTTGAAGGAAACTGTGGATGTCTCCATGGGTTTGGCCTGAGCAACTGTGTGATGAAGATCTATTAACTAAGATGATCAATATTTGATAAGGAAAATTGTTGGAGGGCAAGGACAAGGACATGTAAAGTTTGAGATGAGTATAATGCATCTGTGGTAAGATATTTTAAGCATGTTTTCATGTAAAATTTCTAACTTTTTATTTTGAAAAATCTAAATACACCCAGAAGAAGAGAGAATAATGTAATAGATTCTATGACCCACCATCTGGCTTCAACAACTATTATTTTTTGGCAAATCATATTTCATCTGTATCCCCCCCCACACAGTTGCCCCACCTCACACCTCACCCCACTCTACTGATGTCTTTTAGACTAACTTCCAGACATCATAGCATTTTATCCATAAATTCTTTGGTAATATCTAATATTTAAACATTTCTTTCATAACATATACATAAAGCCATTATCAAACTTTAAAAAATTACATTAATTTCTTTATAGCCTCAGCAATCTAGTCATTGTTAAAAATTTTCCAGTTGCTGGAATAGAAAAGAGAGCCCAGAAATAAACCCTCGCATACGTAGTCAAATGATTTTCAAGAAGGGTTTCAAGAACTTTCAATAGAGAAAGGATAGTCTTTTCAACAAATGGTGCTTGGAAAACTGATATCCACATGCAAAAGTATGAGGTTGTACCCTTATTTAACACTATATTCAAAAATTAACTCAAAATGGATGAAAGACCTAAACATAAGAATTAAAACTGTAAAAATCTTAGAAGAAAACAAAGAAAAGCTTCATGACATTCGATTTGGCAATGATTTCTTAGGTATGACAGCAAGAGAAAAATAGATCTATTGCACTTTATCAAAACTTAAAGCTTTTGTATGTCAAAAGACTGTATCAACATAGTGAAAAGGCAACTCACAGAATGGGAGAAAATATTTGCAAATCATATATCTGATAAAGGGTTAATATCCAAAATAAATCAATCAAGAACTCATACAACTCAACTACTACAACAAAAAGAAACAATCTGATTACAAAATGGACAAAGGAGTTGAATACATTTCTTCAAAGAAGATATACAGATGACCAATGAACACAAAGATGCTCAACCTCAAAAATCAAAACCATAATGAAATAACCATAATGAAATAACACCTCATGCCTATTAGGATGGCAATTATCAAAAAACTAGAAAATAACAAGTGTTGGGGAGAATTTGGAGAAATTGGAACCTTAATGCATTGCTGATGGGAAGGTAAAATGGTTCAGCCATTGTAGAAAACAGTATGGCAATTCCTCCAAAAATTAAAAAATAGAGCTACCATATGATCCAGAAATTTCCATTGTGGTTATATACCCAAAAGAACTGAAAGCAGGAACGCATATTTGTACACCTATGTTCACAGCAGCATTATTCACAATGATCAAGTGGTGGAAGCAGCTCAAGTGTTCACTGATGGATAAATGGGTAAATAAAATGTAGCTTATTTAGCCTTCAAAAGGAAGTAAGTTCTGACACATGTTACAATACAGATAAACCTTGAAGACATTATGCTAAGTAAAATAACCTGCTCACAAAAAGAAATATTACAATATTTGAAATATTACAATATTACAATATATGATTCCACTCATATGAGTAGTCAAATTCATAGAGACAGAAAGTAGAATAGTAGTTGCCAGGAAGGGGGAGATAAGCAGTCATGTTTTAACAGGTATAAGGTTTCAGTTTGGGAAGATGAAAAATAATTCTGGAGATGGATGGTGGTGATGGTTGCACAACAATGTGAATGTACTTAATGCCCCTGAACCGCACGCTTAAAAATGGTGAAAATGGTGATTTTTTAAAAATTGAGCTATAACTAACATATAAAATCAGTTTCAGGTATACAACTAATGATTTGATATTTGTATAAATTGCAAAACGATCACCATAATAGTAAACATCTGTCACTTTACATAGTTCCAAAAAATTTTTTTTCTTGTGGTGAGAACTTGTAAGATCTACTCTCTTAGTAACTTTTAAATATGAAATAAAGTATTATTAACTATAGTCACCATGTACATTACATCCCCATGACTTATTTATTTTATAGTTGAAAGTCTGTACCTTTTGACCCTCTTCACCCATTTTTTCCCACCCTCCTCATTCCTCCCACCTTGCCTCTGGGAACCACCAATCAATTCTCTGTATCTAGGAGCTTGGTTATTTTGGTTTTTTATTTTTGTTTTTTAGATTCCACATATAAGTGAAATCATATGGTATTTTTCTTTTTCTGTCTGACTCATTTCACTTAGCATAATGCCCTCGAGGTCCAACCATGCTGTCAGAAATGGCAAGAATTATTTTCTTTCCTTTTTTATTTTTCAAATTCTATTCCCATTTAAGTTGTAACATAATATTGATCAGAGTTCCCTGTGATATACAGTAGGTCCTTGTTGGAGATCCATTTTAAATATAGCAGTGTGTACATGTTAGTCCCAAACTCCCTAACTATCCTTCCACCCCACACCCTTCCCCCCGGTAATCATAAGTTCCTTCTCTAAGTCTGTGAATCTGCTTCTGTTTCGTAAATCAGTTCATTTGTATGATTTTTTTTAATTTTAGGTTTTGCATATAAGCGTTATCTTGTGATATTTTTCTTTCTCTATCTGACTTACATCACTTACAGTATGACAGTCTCTAGGTCCATCCATGTTGCTGCAAATGGCATTATTTCATTCTTTTTAATGACTGAGTAATATTCTATTGTATATATGTACCACATCTTCTTTACCCATTAGAAACGGCAAGATTTCTTTCTTTTTATGGCTGAATAATATTCCATTGTATATATGCACATTTTCTTTATCCATTCATCCATTAATGGACATTTAGGTTGTTTCCATTAAAATGGTAAATTTTATGTTAAATTTTATGGTACACTACCACAATTTTTTAAATTTCCAACTGCTTCATAAATTGTCTGTTTGAATAAGAATCCAAAGTCCATGTGCTGCATTTGATTAACTGGTCTCCTAAGTCTCTATTAACTGACACCAATTCCCTCTCACCTACCCACTGTTTTAAAGTCACATGAAACAAAAATGGTAACCAACAAGGACCTACTGTATAGCACAGGGAACTCTGCTCAATTTTAAGTGGTAACCTGGATGGGAGGGGAGTCTGCCAGAGAATGGATACATGTTTATGTATGGCTGAATCGCTTTCCTGTGCACCTGAAACTATCACAACATTGTTAATCGGCTATACTCCAATATAAAATAAGAAGTTTTTTTAAAAGTTACATGAAATAATCCCCTGTGTTATTAAGACACAGATCTACTAATTTGAAATACATTTGTTTTATTTTGCTTCATTTTGTTTCCAGTTTTTGTGGATTGCCTTATTTGTTGTTTCCATTTTTATCTAATTTTCTTTTAAGATTGGGTAAAAACATTTACATGACTCCAAGGTCAAACTATACAAACTGCATTTAGAGAAGTCTAGCATCAACTTTTCTCCCCACCACCCCAATACCTACCTCCTCACCAGATAACCATTTACAGTAGTTCTTTGTTTCTCTTTCCATTGTTTTATTAATATATGCAAATACAAATATATATTCATATCCCTTTCCCCTTCTTAGATAAAAGCTAGCATATTATAGACAGTGTTCTGCCCTTCATGTTTTTCACCTAATAATTTTTCACAGCAGGAAACTGAGATAATTTTCATTCTTTGTAACTACTTCATGGTCCTCCATTGCATGGATGTACCATGGTTTATTTCAACTAGTCTCTTATTGTTGGATGTTTGAGTTGTTTTCTATTTTGCTATTACAAATTAGTGTCACTAAGAATTGCCTTGTATATATGTCATTCCATGCTTTTCCTGGTGGATCTTTAGGAAAGATTCCTCGAAGTGGGGTTGCTGGGTCAAAGCATAAATACTATGTAATATTGCTAGATATAAACAAGTTTCTTTCACCAGGGCTATACTCCCATCAGCAAAGTATGGGAGTGCCTATTTTCCCACAGCCTTGCCAACAGAATGCAATTGTTACACTCTTGGATTTTTGCCAATTTGATAGATGAGAGATAAAGTTTTAATGTAGTTTTAATTTTCATCCCTCTCATTAAGAGCAAGTTTGAGCATCTTTTTCTATCTTTAAAATACTATTTGTATTTCTTTTCCTGTGAATTGTGTGTATATAGTTCTTGTCCAGTTGTATAATGTTGTTTGTTTTCTTCTCACTTTGTAGAGTCCTTTAGATATTAGGGATATTAACCCCTTTTCTGCAAGAGAAGTTATAAATATTTCCCCAGATGTCACTTGTATTTTTACTTTGCTTTTAGTGGCTATTTGCCATGTGGAATTTTTTTAAATATAGCCAAATTTATCAGACTTTTCACTTAACTTGAGATATTTTCACTTAGTCACATGTTATAAAGGATTCACCCATGCTTTCTTCTAGTATTTGTATAGTTTTATTTTTTACATTCAGATCTTTTACCCATTTAGAATCTATACTGGTATATGGTATGCAGATGAATCCATTTTTATCTTTTTCATATGGCTATCCAGATATCCCAACATCGCTTTTTAAAAACTCTGTATTTCTTCACTGATTTCAGACACTGCCTTTATCATGGTCTAAATTTCCATGTGCAATTAGATTTATTTCTGGATTTTTTAATTTGGTTCTATTAGTTTGTTTGTTTATTCAATTGCCAATATAATATCCTTCTAATTATAGAGATTTTTGTAATATGTTTTAACATCTGGTTTAAGATTTCACACCCCCATTGTTTTCTTTTTTAAAGTTTTCCAGGCTATTTATGTTTAATTGCTTTTCCAAATGAAATACATAATCTATTTGTTTAGCTTCAAGAAAAAAGCCTGATAATGTGTATTATCAGAAAAGATATTTTACAATATTTAGTCTTCTTATTCAAACTGATGGTATGGCTTACTACTTGTTCATGTTTCATTTCTGTCATTCAGATATATTTTATAGTTTCTTCATATATGTTTTGGTCATTTCTTATTAAATTTATACTAGGTACTTTTGTTGTTATTTTTGTTGCAATTATGAAATTGGTCTTTATATCTTACAACCAGTTATTATTTTTACATATGAAAGCCGTTGATTTTTATGTATTGATTTTATAACCTGCTATTTTACTAAATTCTCTTAAGTGTATTGGTAGATTTTTTCAAAGATTTTTTGTTTTTCAGATATATAACAATATAATCTATAAAGATTATTTTACCTTTTCTTTTCTAATTCATATGCCTCTCCCTGGGGGCACTGGATGACAATTTGAAAGGTAATAAGGATATTGGCCATCCTTGTTGTATTCCTGACTTTGGCAGACGTTTGTTTCCTCATTAAGTAAGGTGCTGGCTTTGGGGATGAGATAACATATAATTTTCTGATGCATTTTTAACTCCTAGTAAATGTCGCTCTCTCTTTATTGTGGCTAAGATGATACTTCAGGATTAGAGAAGAAGTCACCAAGAAGAGTCATTTTTCAAATGTTAATGTACATGCAGATTGATCAGCAGGAGATCCTGTTTAAGTACAGATTCTGATTCAGCAGGTATGAGCTGGGAGCTGAGATTCTGTATTTTTAACAAGCTCCCAGGATAGTCTGGGCTGCTGCTGCCCAAATTGGACCACACTCAGAGTAGCATGATCTAAAAGAGAGATAAGATTTTCTACTTTGATTTTCAAAATAAACTTTAAAATAATTCAAAGTAGAAGAAATAATCATAAAAATTCTGGCTTTCAATTTTAAGAGCCAGACACTTAAAAGAGAATTGAGGGTTTGTTTGTTTTAGAAAATCTCCCAAAGCTGATCTTTTAACTCGCTATGGACCAAGCCTGAAGAACTAGTGTAGAGGTTTCCTCATTAGACACAGAGTAGCCAGATGCAAGATATGACAAAAGGGTGGCTTCCTGCCACATAGGAAGGGGAAGAAAGTACTTTCTGCAGCTGTGGGGAGGAGTCTGAGGAGATAGAGTTGAGATGTGTAGTTCCTGCAGCCTTTGTCAGAAAACCTCCCTAGGGCACCGGGAATAGAAAAGCACAGATAGCTCAAAGGGAAATTCCAAGAAAAGAGGGAATGCAGGATTAGGTCCCGCTCACTAGTACATTACAAGACCCTTACAGGCACAAAGGCCAATGTCCAAAGCCCTCACGGAATGAGACTCTTTAGCAGAGACTAGCCAGGCTCAAAGGACTAAGACCAGACACACCTTTCCCAGTGCCAGAATAAGAATTTACTGTTGGTATTGGGTCTGGATTTCAAACACAAAAAAATATTAAATGAACGTGAAACAGAGAGATTCAATCCATTCATCCATCCATTCATCCACTCTGCAAACTGAGTATTTATTATGTATCAGGTGCTAGAGACAAAATAAATAAGATAAACAGAGCTTTTGACCTCATGGAGCTTAAAGTCAATAATATCTAACATCTATTAGCAATGGTACTTTACACAGGGATATATATCTGAAAATCTGCATACCCAAACCTGCTTCTGGCAATCTAATTCGATGGGTCTGGGAAGGACCGGGGAAAGTATATTTTTAAAGTGCCCAGGTATTTCTGATGCTCAATTCTAGTTTCAGCACTTATATATCAGTATTTAATTTCCCAACTAATCATTTAAAACTATAAATTTAAAGTTATGAGTATGTGGTAAATATTTTATATTCTTTTTGAGTTCTAAAAGACATTTCTGGATATATGAAAATTATTTTTTAGAAGACTTCTTAAATTAGTCATACTTTATTTTGAGACAAAGCTTCACAATCTTTTAAATTCCTAACAGGCAGAAATCGAGATACAAATATAGGACATTTTTAAATTAACACTGTTTCTTTTAATAATTTAAGCCAATTAGTATTTGTATATTTAGTAATACTGTGAAAAGGAAGTTCTCGGGTTGAAATAGTAATTCTGTGAAAAACTGTTAAGTGTATATATTTTTATATTTGGGGTGCAAATGCATGTGTATGTGTGTATGATTGTCCTATATTTGCAAATTCTAAATCTTGGCATATATTGATGTTTAGGAAATAAAATTATTTATAAGATTTTCTTGTATATAAAAATACATATTTTTCCAGTAAAGACATCACTTTAATCCAGACTTCCTCCTGGAATCTTCTCCAAGATCCACTTTCCCATCCACAATCACACCCTAGATTTTGATTGTGCTGACAATGGCAACAATGGTTGTTGCTCTATTGCGTTGCCTCAGCATAATTGCCCAAACAACTCTGAAAGGGAAATTTGATCACAGAGGCCTAAATGAAGTCTGATATTTCTAAGACCTTGCTCAAATGTCATCCTTCTATTAGTTACCATACCCTATTATACTTCTTGCCACATTACATCGTGGCTTACCAGTTTACGAGTCTGTCTCAACTAGACTATAAGGAGAGGTTCTTGATCTTATTTAAGTCTGACACATCAGTAAATCAATAAATGCTTAAGAAATAAATGAATGATTAAACGTGCACTTCCTATCTTCCTTAAAGCTGTAATTTAACCACCAGCATTTAGACAGCCTTCATCTTTTGTGCTCCTGAAATTTGGCTTTATAATCAAGCTCACCTATATAGGGCTTAGGTCTCTTACTTCCTCTGTGAACTGTTTCTTTATCCTGGAGGCACAGAACCCACTGGGCTAAGCAGTGGGAAGAAGCCTCTCTACCTTCCAGAATCTGCTCTCAGGAAACCAACAAAACCACAGATGTGAAAGCCAGTTCGTGTATCTGTGATATAAGAAAAACAAATAAAATGGAAACTCTTACAGAGTAGTTGCATCAAGTGTCTTTACAATAGTTTTACACTTACCCACTAAGCCAACATTATACTCTTTTCCCTTCGTCAAGCCTAATGGTTTTGCTTTAAGTCGTCTTTTTATAATCCAGAGACTAACAACTTTCCTGAGACAACGTTAACTGTTTTTTATCTGAATTGCTTGAGGAAGGAACAATAGAGTTAGGTATACCAAATAAAGTGAAGACCCAAACACTGGAGATATAGAAGGAAAAGAGGCCAAATAGGTGTGCCCAGGTTTTTTCTAAAGCAAATCTTTTCCACAGCCATGAGTAGACTTCCAATTGGTCAGACTCCTTTAACTCAAAATCTTAGAAACAATTAGAGTATTTTTAGAGAGAGTTGCAAAGACAATGTACATGAGGAAATATTGCCCCCAAAATCTGAGCAATCCTAGAGGTGTAGGGGGACAAGAATTGAATCCAGAAAAATAAACTAAGGCACGGAAACACAGGAAAGTAAAATTCTCATAACTCTGCACCAAAGTCTGGAAATGCAGAGTCAGCAAGAACAACAACAGAAAATAAAGTTAAATTCTATGTCTTAGGTATGAGCTTGATTCAGCTGGGATTTGGCATCCTTATACCCTCAGGTGTGTACCGTAATGAAAAGAGGGTAGGAGGTAATTGTGGGTGAGCCATTATCCTATTTCAGTACTGGGATCACCAAAAGTCACCCCCAAAACATAAGCAACTTAAGAGAGACATCAGGGCTTCTGGGGGTCATGGGTACAGAAGGGATAGTTTAAGCTACAATAGTGAGTGAAAGATTAATATAATATATACTGTACAAATACACTTCATTTTTTAGCATTTTTGGCATTTGGTAATGTTTTTTTGTGACATATTTGATATGGAAATATCTCCAGAGCAAAGAAATATTCCCTAGAAACAAATCTGTTTCCATTTTGTGTTTTTATATTGACTGCTGTTCTAGAGGAAAACTGTCAGAAAATAACTTTATAGAATATTCTTCGAAGCCATTGCCTTGGGAAAAGTTTTACAGATGAATTTATTGAAAAAATATTTCTTAGATACAAAAATAGTACCATATTAACTGGTACAAAATGAATGTGGAAAGTGTCAGAAGAGGGAGGGAAAGAATTCAGTAAGCCAGCTTGATTGGGCCACTGAATGAGAAAAGAATTTGAAGTCTTAAGACTTGGGAAAAAGTCCCAGTTCTGCCACTAGTACTTCTATTTACCCATCCGGGGGAAAATAATGATTATACTACATCACGAAGTTTTATGAGAATCAAATAAGATACTCTGTGTGTAGAAGTGATGTCAACAAGATGGCAAAATAGGAGGTTCTGCCTTCATACCCTCACAGAAACACTAATCTGAAAACTATCAAGAGATAAGAGTACCTGCCAAGAGCTCCAGAATCCAGATGAGAGATTACAGCACCATGTAGAGTACAGAAATGAAAAGAGATGCATTGAAGAGGGTAGGAAGGACAGTTTCACTTTACCTGCAACCACTTCTTCAAATGCACCTACACCAACACAAGGTTACAAGGATCATGAAGAATCAGAGAAACATGACACCACCTAAGGAACAAAATAAAGCACCAGTAACTGGCCCTAAAGAAATGGAGGTCTATGAACCACCTGACAAATAATTCAGGACACTCAAAGAAGCTCAGTGATCTACAAGGGAATATAGATAGAGAAGTAAATGAAATCAGAAAAACAATACATGAACAAAATAAGAAGCTTAACAAAGAGATAGATATCATAAAAAAGAACCAAACAGAAATTCTGGAATTGAAGAACCAATAATTGAACTAAAAAATTCAATAGAGAGCTTCAACAACAGAAGAAAGAATCAATGAACTCAAGAACAAGTCATTTGATATTACCCAGTCAGAGGAACAAAAAGAAAGAAAAGGAGTGAAGAAAGCCTATGGGACTTATGAGACATCATCAACTTAACCAACATATGCATATGGCAGTCCCAGAAGGAGAAGAGAAGAAGAGAAGGGCAGAAAGCTTATTTAAAGAAATAATAGGGGCTTCCCTGGTGGCACAGTGGTTAATAATCCACCTGCCAATGTAGGGGACACAGGTTCGAGCTCTGGTCTGGGAAGATCCCACATGCCACAGAGCAATTAAGCCCATGTGCCACAACTACTGAACCTGTGCTCCACAAGCACTAAGGCTGCATGCTACAACTACTGAAGCCCACGCACCTAGAGCCCATGCTCCGCAACAAGAGAAGCCACCGCAATGAGAAGCCTGCACACCGCAATGAAGAGTAGCCCCCACTCGCCACAGCTAGAGAAAGCCCATGCGCAGCAACAAAGACCCAATGCAGCCAAAAATAAATAAATAAATGTTTTTTAAAAGACATAATGGAAGGGACTTCCCTGGTGGCGCAGTTGTTAAGAATCCACCTGCCAGTGCAGGGGACATGGGTTTGAGCCCTCGTTTGGGAAGATCCCACATGCCATGGAGCAACTAAGTCTGTGCACCACAACTACTGAGCCCACGCACCACAGCTACTGAAGCCCATGCGCCTAGAGCCTGTGCTCCACAACAAGAGAAGCCACCACAATGAGAAGCCTGCACACCGCAACAAAGAGTAGCCCCTGCTCGCTGCAAATGGAGAAAACTCGCATGTAGCAATGAAGACCCAACACAGCCAAAAACTAAAATAAATATTTTTTTTTAAAAAAGAAATAATGGGAAAAATCTACCCAAACTGGGGAGGAAAATGGTTATCTAAATTTGTGAAGCCCAAAAGACCCCAAATAGTTAAAACCTAAAGGCACCTACACTGACACTTAACATAATTAAATTGTGAAAAAATCAAAAAATGAGAATTTTGAAATAAGCAGAAGAAAAGGGACCTTGTCACATACAAGGGAATCCCCATAACACTTTAAGCATATTTCTTGGCAGAAATCTTGCAGGCTAGGAAAGAGTTAGATGATCTATTCAAAGTGATGAAAGAATAAAACGCTGCCAACCAAGAATACTACACCTGGTAAAACTGTTTTTCAAAAATTAAGGAGAAATGATAACTTTCTGAGACAAAGAAGACCAGTCCTACAAGAAGTGGTAAAGTGATTTATTTCAAGTTAAAATGAAAGGGCACTAAAAAAGCAACATGAAAACATATGAAAGTATAAATCTTACAAGTAAAGGTAAATGTATAGACAAATACAGAATAATGTAATTCTGTAAGGGTGGTGCATTAATCACTTTTAACCCTAGTATAAAAGTTAAAAAACAAAAGTATTAAGAGTAACTATGGGGGCTTCCCTGGTGGCGCAGTGACTGAGAGTCTGCCTGCCAGTGCAGGGGACACGGGTTTGGGCCCTGGTCTGGGAGGATCCCGCATGCCGCGGAGTGGCGGAGCCCATGAGCCATTGCCGCTGAGCCTGCACGTCCGGAGCCTGTGCTCCGCAGCGGGGGGGGGGGGCCGCGGCAGTGAGGGGCCCGCGCACCATGGTGAGGAGTGGCCCCCACTCGCCACGACTGGAGGGAACCCACGCACAGAGGCGGGGACCCAGCACAGCCAAAAATAAATAAATAAATAAATAAATAAAATTTAAAAACATAAAGAAAAAGAGTATGAGCACAAAAATTTGGTTAATGAATATGCAATATAAAAAAAGCAAATTCTGACATCAATAAGATAAATGTGTTGGTGGGGAATAGAAGTGTTGAACTTTTATATGCAATTGAAGTTAAGTTGCTATCAGCTCAAAATAAACTATTATAACAATAAGAAATTTCATGCAAGCCTCGTGGTAGTCACAAAGAAAAACCTACAGCAGATACAAAAAAGGTGAGAAGGATCAAAGTATATCACTACAAAAAAATAATCATCAAATCAGAGAGAAAGACGGGAAGAACAAAAAAACTACAAAACAGACAGTAAGCAATCAAGAAAATGGCAATAGTAAGACCTTATCTATCAATAATTACTCTAAATATAAATGGATTAAACCCAGCAATCAAAAGATAGAGTGGTAGAATGGATTAAAAAATAAGATCCTACTACACACTGTCAACAAGAGATCCATTTTAGATTTAAGAATATAAAATATAGGCCAAAAATGAAGGGATGGAAAATGATATTCCATGCAAATGATAACCAAATGAAAGCAGAGGTGGCTATACTTATATCAAACAAAATACAAGTCCAAAACTGTTGCAAGAGACAAAGAAGGTCATTACATAATGATAAAAGGGTCAATTCAACAGGAAGATATAACAAATATAAATATATATGTACCCAATATCAGAGTATCAAAATTTATAAAGCAATCAAAGACAGATCTGAAGGAACAAATAGACAGCATTACAATAATAATAGGAGACTTAAATAATCCACTTGCAATAATGGTCAAATCATCCAGACAGAAAATCAATAAGGAAACAGCAGACTTGAACTATGATATAGACCAAACTAATCTAAAAGACATATACAAAACATTCTTCCCAACAGCAGCAGAACATACATTCTTCTCAAGTGCACATGGAACAGTCTCCAAGATAGGTCATGAAACAAGTCTTAACAAATTTAAGAAGACTGAAATCGTTCCAAGTATCTTTTCTAACCACAATGGAACAAAACTAGAGTTCAAAAAAAGAAAATGGAAAAAAATCACAAATACATGGAAATTAAACAACACACTCTTGAACCTCTGGGTCAAAGAAGAAGTCAAAAAAGGAAATTAGAAAATATCATGAGGCAAATGAAAACAAAAAAACAACATACCACAGGCAAATTTATAGCGATAAATGCCTGCATTAAAAAAGAAGAAAAAATTTTTATAAACAACGTAACATTACACCTCAAAGAACTAGAAAAAGAACACACTGACTCCAAAGTTAGCAGAAAGAAGGAAATAATATTAGAGCAGAAATAAATGAAATAGAGAATTTAAAAAACAATAAAATAAATTGATGAAACTAAGGCTTAGTTCTTTTAAAAAATAAACAAAACAACAAATCCTTAGCTAAACTAAGAAAAAAAAAGAATTAAATAAGTAAAATCAGAAATAGAAGAGGAGACAACCAATGCCATGGAAATTTTTTAAAAGATAGTAAGAGACTATTATGAACAACTATATGCCAACAAATTGAAAGTCCTAGAAGAAATGGATAAATTTCTACAAACATACAGCCAACCAAGACTGGATCAAGAAGAAATAGAAAGCCTGAACAGACCAATAACAAATAAGGAGATTGAATCAGTAATAAAAGAACTTCCCAACAAAGAAAAGCCCTGCACCAGATGACTTCATAGGCAAATTCTACCAAACATTTAAAGAAGAATTAATACCAATCTTTCTCAAACTTTTCCAAAAAATAGGAGGGAATATTTCCAAACTCTTTTTACCAAGCCAGCATTACCCTGAAAGCAAAGCCAGACAAAGACACCATAAGAAAATAAAATATAGGCCAATATCCCTGATGAATATGGATGAAAAAATCCTCAACAAAATATTAGCAAACCAAATTCAACAACACATGAAGAGGGTCATACATCATGACCAAGAGTGATTCATCCCTGGGATGCATGGATGGTTCAACATATGCAAATAAATCAATGTGATACACCACATTAGCAGAATTAAGGAGAAAATCGCATGGTCATCTCAATAGATACAGGAAAAGCAGTTGACAAAATTCACTACTCATTCAGGATAAAAACTCTCAACAAATTAGGTATAGAAGGAATTTAACCTCAACATAATAAAGGCAATATATGAAACACCCACAGCTAACATCATACTCAATATAGAAAAACTTAAAGATTTTCCTCTAAGGCAAAGATAATCACTTTTGCCACTTCTATTCAACATAGTACTAGGTGTCCTAGCCAGAGCAATTAGGCAAGAAACAGAAATGAAAGGCATCCAAATCAAAATGGAAGAAGTAAAATTATCTCTGCTTGCAGATGACACAATCTTATATTCAGAAAACCCTAAAGACTCTGCAAAAAAATCATTATAACTAATAAATGAACTCAGCATAATTGCAGGATATGAAAATCAATGTAAATAAGTTGCACTTTTATACACTAACAACAAATTATCCAAAAAGGAAATCAATAATCTCATTTACAAAAGCATCAAAAACAATAAAATACTTAGGAATAAACTTAACCAAGGAGGTGAAAAATCTGTACACTGAAAACTGTAAGACATGATGAAAGAAACTGAAGAAGACAAAAATAAGTGGAAAGATATTCTGTGTTCATGGATTGGAAGAGTACTGTTAAAATGTCTATATTACTGAAAGTGTCTACAGATTCAGTGCAATCCCTATCAAAATCCCAATATCATTTTTCACAGAAATAGAACAAGAAATCCTAAAATTTGTATGGAACCACAAAAGAACCTAAATAGTCAAAGAAATCTCGAGAAAGAACAAAGATAGAGGCATCACACTTCCTGATTTCAAAATATATTACAAAGCTACAGTAATCAGAACAGTAATGTACTGACATGAACACATATATACCCCAACAGAATAGACTAGAGAGCTGAGAAATAAACCCATGCATATATGGTCAACTGGTTTTGACAAGGATGCCAAGAATAAACAATGGGAAAGTATATTCTCTTCAAAAAATAGTGTTGGGAAAACTGGATATCCTCATTCAAAAGAATGAAATTGGCCGCTTATCTCACACCATACCCAAAGATCAACTCAAAATGGATTAAACATTTAAACATAAGACCATAAAATCCCTAGAAGAAAACAAAGGGAAAGAGCTTATTGACATTGGCCTTGGCAGTTTCTTGAATATGACAACAAAACACAGGCAACAAAAGAAAAAATAGACAAGCCACATTATATCAAACAAAAATCTTCTCTATAGCAAAGGAAACAATTAACAAATGAAAAGACAATCTACAGAATGAGAGAAAATATTTGCTGCTCATTTGTCTGATAAAGGGTTAATATCCCAAGTATATAAGGAATTCCTACAACTCAATAGCAAAATAAACCAAATAACCCAACTTAAAAATGGGCAAAGGAACTGAATAGGCATTTCTCCAAAGGAGACATATAAATGATCAATGGGTACATAAAAAGATGCTCAACATCACTAATCACCAGGGAAATGCAAATCAAAACCACAGTGAGATAACACCTCACACCTGTTAGAATGGCGTGCATATATATATATATATATATATATATATATATATATATAATATATATATGTATATATATATATTTTTTAAAGATAACAAATGTTGGTGAGGATGTGGAGAAAGGAACCCTGGTGCACTGCTGGTGGTATGTAAATTGGTTCAGCTGCTATAGAAAACAAGTTCCTCAAAAAATTAAAAATAGAACCACCATATCATCCAGCAAATCCATTCTGGGTAAATTTCCAAAGGAACTGAAATCAGTGTCTTGAAGACATGTCTGCATGTTCATTGCAGCATTATTCACAACAGCAAAGATATGGAAACAACCTAAGTGTCCACTGATGGATGAATGTTTAAAGAAAATGTTGTATATAAATACAATGGAATTTTATTCAGCCTTTAAAAAGAAGAAAACCCTGCCATCTGTGACATGAATGAGACTGGAGGACATTATAGTAAGTGAAATAAGCCAGATATAGAAGAATAAATTCTACATTACACCACTTATATGATGAATCTAAAATAGTCAAACTCATAGAAGCAGAGTGGAATGGTGATTGCCAAGGGTTGGGAAGACAGGAAAAGAGGGAGGTAGTAGTCAAAGGATATAAAGTTTCAATTATGCAAGATGAATAAGTCCTAGAGATCTACTGTACAGCATAGAGCCTACAGTTAACAATATTGTATTATATAAATAAAAATTTGCTAAGAAGGTAGATTTTATGTGGTGATCTTATCACAAAATAATAGTAATAATAACAACAATAATAAAAAAATAAGAGGGTGGGAGCGGGCCTCTCACTGTTGTGGCCTCTCCCGTTGCGGAGCAACAGGCTCCGGACGCACAGGCTCAGCGGCCATGGCTCATGGGCCTAACCGCTCCGCGGCATGTGGGATCTTCCCGGACTGGGGCAGGAACCCGCGTCCTCTGCATCGGCAGGCGGACTCTCAACCGCTGTGCCACCAGGGAAGCCCTTAAGTTAGTTTTGAACAACTTGGATATATAAATCTTTTTTTTCAACTGTACATTTTATGAACTATAAATATGGATCAACTATACCCAATGAAAATTTAGTGTTCTAATTGAAAGGTGTTGTAGATAGAAAATACACACTAGATTTTGAAAGTTTAGTATAAGAAAAAGAGTGTGAACTATCTTACTGATAATTTTTAATATTGATTCCATGTTCAAATGTTGATTAAATAAAATATTTAAAAAATATATTTTTGAAAAGATACCGAGTATAAAAGCATCTGGGACTATATTTAGCATGATAGCCACTCAAAAATTTTCATTTCTTCCCTAGCATTGAAACTTTTAGTTAGTCAAGTAACCACTTTGAGTTTTAGTTTTCTCATCTCAAAAACTGAAGTACTTTGTTGTACTACAAATCAAATGAATATATTCCAAGGCAGCCTGTAAACGGCAAAGCATTATTCAGTTCTTAGTTATTAATGTTGTAAGGGACATTTGGCGTTTGGGGCTTTTCAGTGTGTAAATCCACATTCTATTTGGGGGAAATCCAAATATAGGAGGGGGAGCAGGGCCCATACTTCATGATGGAAGCCAAAGAAGAGTAAATATTCCTGACTCCTGGGAGGTAGAACAGACCCAAGCAGTGGCTCCTGCCTGGACGCTGAAACTTCATGGAGTTGTCGAAGGCACAGGGTCAGAGATTCACTGCAGCAACTGCGGTGTCTTGGAGTAGTCTCTAGATGGCACACACACAGAGCGGTGCTGCCAGCAGTGGCAGTGTCCAGCGGCAACTGTGCCAGGGGCAGTGTCCTCAACAGAGGGAGCCTATAGCAGGATCTTGGCTATGCTGCCTCATCCTGCTTGGAACCTGCTCAAGTCTGTCTCCCCAACCTTCCCCTGAATTCTCTTTGCGCTTAAGATATGCAGAGGCCATTTCTATTTTCATAATTAAAAAATCCTGATTAGTACACATACCATCACCTAAAAGATTCAATCCCTAAGCCCAAGGAGTTGATATGGTATCTGGACTTAATAATCAAATTGCTGATGATAGAATGATTTATACATATTTGGTTATTTAATATGTTGGCTAAAACTCAAAATAATCAAATTTTTTTAGTATCAGATGCCCAAAAAAATGGCAATGCCCAAAGTAAATCTTCAGTTGAAAGCTTATATAGTTAGATACCCACATTTTCTGTAAATTCTACACCAAAAAGCAGTAAAAACTTCACAATTAGGGCAAGTGATTTTGTTCCATCCTCTTCCCTGAATGAACGCTAGCAAATAAATAAATAAATAAATAGAAAGACAAGCCAGCCCATCTTAGACACCATAGGGAAGATATCCGAAATTAATATCTTCTACAAACTGCTTTCTTAATGTCTTAAGAATAGTGTTTCTCAGCCCTTTTTCTTTTTTCATTATTAACCTCTAAGGAGGGAGAATTTAAATTTAATTTAACTTAACAAGAAAAATTAAATATTAAGGAATAAGATTTTGTCAAATAGGGGCTGGGCCATGGGGGACCTCCATGGTTATAGCTAAGGTTTTCTGCCCGCAAGAACCAATTTTTGTCTCCCTTAAGAATGCATGCTTTAGAATTATGGTCCTAAACAATAAACTAAGCTTGGAACAATAACATGGTAAGTGTTATCTGTACTTCCTATTCAATGCCTAAGTAAATATTTATTTGGGTCAACTGAGTTTATTACAGCTAAAAAATGTCAGGATCAGTTATGGCTTAAGGTCTACTGTTCAAACTTTTCCTATAATTTAACACTCTGATAATACATTCGTTTGAAACAATAGGAGTTTCTTTGTTAACCTGAGATTGAGTTTAAGTTTAAATTACCTATGTTCTAACAGAGAGAACATAGTGCTTTGTAGGATGGAAAGGATAGGTAAACTGGACTGCACTCCATATCCATCCCAACTCATTCTGGCCCATGAAGGCAGAGGTACAACCACTTTCTTTCCCTATTCCACAAACTCTCCCCAATCCACTTAATCATGCCTTTAGCTTTAACTATGACTAAATTGCTAATCACCCCAAATTTCTATCACTAATTCACATCCCTTCGCTTACCTCTAGGTCCATTTATACAATCTCCAATAAATATCTATAACTGGGATTTCCTCCAAGTATATTCAGCTCAGTGTGTCCCAAACTGAATCTACCCTTTTGCTTTCATTTTGTATTACCTAGATCAGGGGACCCCAATCCCCGGGCAGCGCACCAGTACCGATCTGCAGCCTGTTAGGAATCGGGCCTTACGGTGGGAGGTGAGCAGCAGGTGAGTGAGCAAAGCTTCATCTGCCGCTCCCCACCACTCCCCATCATTCACATTACAGCCTGAACCACACCCACACACGCCCCGTCCTTGGAAAAATTGTCTTCCACGAAACCGGTCCCTGGTGCCACAAAGGTTGGGAACTGCTGATCTAGATTAATTAATGTTAACCAATTTCCCAAGCCATAATCTGAGAGTCATTCTAGATTTTTCTTCTTCTTTGCTTTCCCTCTACAATTAAACTCCAATTCTTACCAATTTTACCTTTTCTTTAAATTTTAGAATTTTATTTATTTTTTTATACAGCAGGTTCTTATTAGTTATCCATTTTATATATATTAGTGTATATATGTCAATCCCAATCTCCCAATTCATCCCACCAATTTCACCTCTGAAGCATCTCTGCAACCCCCATTGCATTCCAGATCACCTCTCTCACAAGTACTACCATAGACGCCTCAGAAATTTCTGCCTCCAGTCTTGCTTCCTTTAACCACTTCTTCATACATCACACTGGATGTTCTCATTATGGTGAAAAGGGAAACTATGCCCTGACTCAAAGCTTTGCAGTGCACATCATCTACATCTTTTTTCTTGGTCTCATGTTTAAGACACTTCTGCTACAGTAACACATATGTTCTGTTTCAAATGGCCTATCACTCTCAAATCATAACTCTCATGAAAGCCTGAGTGATTTTTCTGGTGAATTTCAGGGAATACACTGCTTAGCCTTTCAGAGTCAGCCAATGTACTGACATACCCCATTTGCTGCTCATCTGTAGGGTCATTTTTTAAAGGCAGGGTCTGTCCCTTTGAGGAAGGGGTGTGGCAGTTTAGGAGGTAAATGTAGTTCCGGAAGAAGTACTAAGAGTCCTCATATGACTACACATCTAAGCTACATCATTCAATCCAGTTTTTATCTGTAATAAAGCTACTTTCCTTTTTTTTCCAGAATACACCAAACTCTCACACTTCCTTCGTTTGCACATGCTATTTTCTCTGCTGCTTTTGCATTTGGAAAACTCTTCATACTTCAAGCTTAAGCTAAAATATTACCCCCAGATGTGCTGAAGAGCTCTTACTTTGTTCCTACTGAAGATTATCTGTGTATCCACAGAGAAATTATCATATTACATTGTAATTAGTTGTTTGCATATTTGACTGTAGCTTATAAATTCCTGCAGACCAGGAAATGTACCTTAATTCATCCTTGAGTTCCTAGAACTTAGCACTAAATGACATTGTAGGCCATCAGTAAATAATTATTCAATAAATAGATAAATAAGTAAGCTTACCATGTACTCTCATCCAAAAAAATAGTTTGAATTAAAAAACATGTTGGCAGTATAATTACATGAATGCTAAAACTGGGTTAAGAAGTGCCACAGTCCTTTTTATAATATATGCCAACTTTAGTGAAAGGAGAATTATTACTCCTTAGATATGTCTCAACAGGCTATCAGTCTAAAAATAAAATCAGCTCTATTTATAATCTCTATTCTATAAACTCTCCCAAGTAAGAAATTATATATCAAATACCTAAAAAAGGAATGTAATTCTTCTAGATAAAATCAGTCTTACAGAAAATTGTACACAACTGATTTTCAAACTTGCATTACTTGCAGCTTATGGGCTACAAAAACGCTGATCACACCATTTTATGAGATTCGGTCACAGAGAATTGTGTTTTGGACAAAGCATGGCACTGCTATAATTCCATAGGTTAGTAGTATAGAATGAGATTATAGATATATATTAACATCAAATGTTAACCCTCTCGGAACCACTCCCAAACAAGAACTGAGCTATTTTAGAAAAAAGGAATACCAAAACATATTTATACATCATCTCCTTGAAAAGTTATTGAAAATAGGCTTCAAGTACAACAGAAATATAATTAAGTAAAGAAATCAGGGGAAGGAAAAATAAGGGTCAGAAAAACAAGATAAAATCCTCAGTGAGATTAGGACACAAAATGTATGCCATTAGGTTCTACAGCCTTTCAGAGGTTGCATATAAATTTTTCCTCAAACAGAGTTTGGCAAATTCCTATCAACTTGCATATTGTACATAAGCATAAACACACTTACTTATTAAGCTCTCAGTTTAATAACTGCATCTTAGCACATAGCTTTTTCACAGCAATGGAATGGGAATATAAATAAAAGACCAATAATTTATAAATAATCATATGTCATCCTAATATTTCCTTCTCACAAAATGTTAGAAGATCTGTGGTGAGGTGGCCAAGTTTAAAGCCAACCCGCACTTTAAGCACGATTTCTGGTCTGAGAGGCCCAAACTTAGCATTTAACAAGGAAGGTAGTTTGTATTTTGTAAGGAATGTGCAGAAGCCCATAGGTCAATAATTTTAGAGGAGAAGAGGGTTTCTCTCTTCTAAAAGCAGAAAGGTCATAGCCTAACACCAACTTATGAAACCATATTCATAACATTAATATAAGCAAACACATTGTAAAGGATCAAAACTCTTCATTGGGAGATGGTTATCAATCATTCAGAAAGTAGGAAATCCTCTTTGGATATTTTTGTTTAAACAATTATAATATCTAGATGTGTATTATCAATATTAACACTCCAGCTAAAACTTGGCATGGGATCTACAAAGTTTAGGGAACTTAATCTTGCTTTGTAAACCCAGAAAAGTGAGGCACTCAGTGGATGAATGAAATCTATACACAGTTAAGTCAAATTCAGGTTTTTCCATATTTATTATACCTGATAATATTTTTTTCAGGTAGTAAAAATAAGTTATATTATTTAAGTTCCACAACAACCTAGGTGACCTATTCTAATCAGGTGCGCTGATTCTAGTGACTCCCAGTGCTGGGATTCACTGCCTCAGAGCCTAGTGGCTATCTTCTGCTGGCCTTCCTCCTGGCTCACAAGCCATTCTAATTAAAAGAAATTACACCATTTTGCCCAGACTCACACCTGAAATGTTAAAAGACTGGCCATTGTTGAGAGACAATTCCAGACATCAAAATAAAAAATGAGCACATAAGTTGTTGGGACAAATGGGTGACCATGTGGAAGAAATAAAGTTGGATCAAAATCTCACACTTAACACAAAGCCAAACATAGTATGGTCAAAAATTTAACTGTAAAAAAGTAAACTAAAAGAACTAGAACAAAACATAGAATATTGTTTAAAGCCTCAGACTAGGGATGGTCTTTAACTATGACACAAAACCCAGAAGCTGTTTTTTAAAAAAGTAAATCTAAGCCCATGGAAATCAAAAACAACTGCATAGCAAAACACATCTGTCTTAGCCATTTGGGCTGCTATAACAAATGCCATAAATTGGGTGGCTTATAAACAACATATATTTATTTCTCACAGTTCCGGAGGCTGAAATGTCCAAGATCAAAGCATCAGTTTCAATGTCTGGTGAGGTCAACCCATTTACCCAAAGTCAGCCCTCCCTGTCAGAAGAGAGGGCTTTTGGGTAATCAGATCTATACAACTGTAATCAGACCCATAAAAACCCAGGCTGCCTACCTATACTAATCAATGCGGTTCTTTATCCTTAAATATAAACAGACAACCAAATATTTGAGGAAAACTTGATGCATGAAAGAAAAAGATCAATAAGCAACGAACAACTGATCAAGAAGAAAGAGAAATGATGCAAAGAACAGAAAAGAACCTTCATAAATTAAAAATTGTATTCCCAAAGAGACTTAAGAAGGCATTGCAAGAATTGAACAAATTGGGACTTCCTGGTGGTGCAGTGGTTAAGAATCTGCCTGCCAATGCAGGGGACATGGGTTTGATCCCTGGTCTGGGAAGATCCCACGTGCTGTGGTTCAACTTAGCCTGTGTACCACAACTACTGAGCCTGTGCTCTGAAGCCCAAGAGCCACAACTACTGAGCCCGCACGCCACAACTACTGAGTCCGCCTGCCGCAACTACTGAAGCTCACATGCCTAGAGCCTGTCCTCCACAACAAGAGAAGCCACTGCAATGAGAAAGCTGCGCACCTCAACAAAGAGTAGCCCCCACTCGCCACAACTAGAGAAAAGCCTGCACACGGCAATGAAGACCCAACACAGCCAAAAATAAATAAAAAATTTTTTAAATTAAAAAAAAGAATAGAACAAGAATTGGCTGCTGTGAAAAAGATCAATAAGAAAGAGTTCTTAGGGACTTCCCTGGCGGTCCAGTGGTTATGACTTCACCTTCCACTGCAGGGGCTGCAAGTTCGATCCCTGGTGGGGGAGCTAAAATCCCACATGCCTCGCAGCCAAAAAACCAAAACATAAAACAGAAGCAGTATTGTAACAAATTCAATGAAGACTTTAAAAAAAAATGGTCCATATCAAAAAAAAAATTCTTAAAAAAAAAGAAAGAGGTCTTAAAATGACTGTTAAAAGAAAAAACAGTAGAAAAGATAGGTAACAGAATTGAATGAACAAGGCTAAAGACCAAATTAGTGATCTTGAAAATAAAGTTGCAGAAATGGTAGCTATTACTAAAGAAGAGAGCAGAGATAATGCAAGGCAGAAAAAAAATAATATTAATAGAAAAAAATGTCACTGGGAGAAAATCTAGAATCTTCAGAACAGAACAGTTCACTAAGTACCAATGAGTATGAAAGAAAAACACTATACCTGGTAAACACAACCTGGTAAAATTTTTGAATTTCAAGTATTAAGAGAAAATGCATAAATATACCGGAATAAAAGACTTGAAAACAGGTCATCTACTTTATTTCTAAAGGAAAGGAAATTAAGCATTTCAATAGCAACACTCAAGTTTCTACAAAACTTTAAAAGAAGATGATTTTGAATCTAGAATGCTATACTCAGATTAACTATTAGTGAAGGGTGAGGAAAAATAATGACATTTTTAGGCTTACCGTAATGGCTGATACTTCTTGAACTCTTCCTATGAACCAGATCAGTTTCAAGCTCTTTGCAATTAACTTATTTATTTAATCTTCAGAACAATAGCATTAATTTAGCAATATTATTATCCCTGGTTTTCTAAATGAGAAAACAGAGGCACAGAGAAGATGAGAAACTTGCTAAAGATAATGTCACTCAGAGGAGGCAGAGCTGGGCTTTGAATCCATGGAGTTTGGCTGCAGAGTACATACTCTAACTTACTACACAATAGTGTCACTCTGTTGTTCAGGCACTCAGAGAATTTATGTCCCACAAAGCCTTCTTGAAAAAAAAAATTACTTGAGGACATACTACAGTAAACTGAAAAAGAAGTTCAGGAAACAATGGCACTGACCTGGAGTCAAGAGGTTTCAGGATCTCAGCTCTACAGCATGCCTAGAAAATCAGAAAGGAAATTCTATTGTACAAATTGTATGATTAAAACCCAGAAGTTCTTAACTGTGAAATGATGGCATAAATTTTCCTTTCAAGAAAAAAGTAAGGCAATTGAAAACTCAATTTTGAGCCATTTTTTGGAGTGGAACAAAAGAGAATGCTTGGAACATTCTCATTCCAAAGGGACAGATTTAATCACACAAACACTACTGTCAACATGAACTCAATCACACTACTTGCTTCTCCAAAGTATAGTAACATACTCAATATTGTAAATATAGCTTTTTGGTTTTCAGTTTTTAGAAGTAATTATAGGAAAAGAATGGAAAACAAGTGTATTTTATATAGAAGAGCAAGGAAATAATAGAAGCTTTGTTAATATACAAGTAATGGATTAGTTAAAATAAGATAAAAGAGGGCTTCCCTGGTGGCGCAGTGGTTGAGAGTCCGCCTGCTGATGCAGGGGACACAGGTTCGTGCCCCAGTCCGGGAAGATCCCACATGCCGTGGAGCGGCTAGTCCTGTGAGCCATGGCCGCTGAGCCTGTGCATCCGGAGCCTGTGCTCCGCAACGGGAGAGGCCACAACAGTGAGAGGCCCGCGTACAGCAAAAAAAAAAAAAAAAAAAAAAAGATAAAAGAAAAAAGGGACAGGGGATGTGTATGCAGGGGAAGTAGAGCTGTGCTTACTCTTTCATTTTATAGAGCAAGGAGTTATTAAATACAAATATAAATCATTACAAATTTATAAAGGTAAACACAAAAATAGGTAGAAAATATACCTAACTAAAACTTGGAGGTAGCGGGGGAGAGCAGAGCAGAGATGAATATAAGTGCACTGAATTCTTCACCTTTCAGAGCATAAAGCCAAAAGGTACCACTCAAATTTTTTAAAGCAAGAAACAGAGGTATAATTAGAATGTATAATGCTATCTACTGGAATAAAGTTTAAAACGGCTAAAAGGAGATACATCTGAAGAGTGAAGCCTGTTTTGTTACTATTTTTTTGTTTGTTTTTACCATGTGTATGTATTACCTTTAAAACAGAATTCGGTTGATGGGTGAATGGAAGTAAATAGAGAGCTGCAGTATTTTCTGGAAGAAGGGAGAGTCAAGCAGAAACCTGGAGAAAGAGTAAGATTTATTGGCGTTCCCTGATGACCTAATGGTTAGGATTCGGGGCTTTCACTGCCATGGCACGGGGTTCAATCCCAGGTCAGGAAACATCCCACAAGCCACGTGGCCAAAAAAAAGTAAGAGTTATCTAAATGAGGAGAAAGAGGAAAGAGTATTTCATGCAGAGGGTCCAGCCCAGAAAGAAGTTCACTAGCTGAGAAATGGAGGAGAAAGGGGAAATTGAAATGAGTTTGGAGAGATAGACAGGAGACAGGTCTTGTGAGCCAAGTTATGGAGTTCAAGGGAAAAGCTACCCAAGCGTCCTAAAAAGGAGAGCAAGGTAACCAGGGGAATGAGCTCTACACAAGGACACCATGGCATCAGAGTCACAATCTGTAACAATTATCCACACCTGCTGCTCTCCAGCCTCCTGCCTCAACTTGATAGGACACAAGCGTTAAAAAACTATACCCCCATGGGCTTCCCTGGTGGCACAGTGGTTGAGAGTTGGCCTGCTGATGCAGGGGATGCGGGTTCGTGCCCTGGTCCGGGGAGATCCCACATGCCGCAGAGTGGCTGGGACCGTGAGCCATGGCCACTGAGCCTGCGCGTCCGGAGCCTGTGCTCCGCAACGGGAGAGGCCACAGCAGTGAGCGGCCCACGTACCGCAAAAAAAAAACAAAAAACAAAAAAGCTATACCCCCAGAGGCCTATAACTGTTCTGATTCCAGGAAGCCATGAACAGAAGGTGGCCTTCAGAACATGCTTAATCCACTTTGAGCATATCATAATGGTGTTTGGTCTATGAAATGGCCACACCACCTTCCTCTTAGACTAAGAGATAATATCCGGACTTAACATTTTATGAACTTCTTATTTGAGACCTGGTTGAATCCATCTCAGCCTCTGCTCCAGCCATCTAAGACAGCACACTGGACAAAGATGAGAACTGGGAATATTTCTGATAAGAGGACCCTAATACCCAGTATTCAGTCTGCTGGTTGATACACCCTGAAGGGTAAGCTTGGGAAATTGTATCTCCTGCAGAATGTCACTGAGCAGGTCAAACCTTTTTTAAGTAAGGGAGAGTGGAGTGCCCAAACCAGTTCAGAATGCTTACTAGCTGTCTCCTTGCCCCAAGAGCTCATCTATTGGAATCCATCAGGAAATTTTTTAAGAATATTAATGATGTAGCAAAATGCCCTGGATATAAACCTAAATGAAAAAAAAAAACCAAAAAACTAGGATACAAACCTCCATACAACACTAATCTTATGTCTAAAACACATACACACACACACACACACACACAATATACTCCCCCACGATAACATATAGTATATATACATATGTATTATCTTAACAGTGCCGTCTCAGGATGGCAGAATTATATATATTTTTACTCTCTTCTTTGTAATTTTATATGTCTTGTAAATTTTATTAATGGACAAACTTATGTTCAGAGAGTTTAATTTTAAACACTAAGATATTAAATACAAGATAAATACAATTAGGGCTTCCCTGGTGGCACAGTGGTTGAGAGTCCGCCTGCCGATGCAAGGGACGTGGGTTCGTGCCCCAGTCCGGGAAGATCCCATATGCCGCAGAGCGGCTAGGCCTGTGAGCCAGGGCCAATGAGCCTGCGTGTCCGGAGCCTGTGCTCCGCAATGGGAGAGGCCACAACAGCAAAAAAATAAATAAATAAATACAATTAAAATTAAATGAATTAAAAAACCATAAAAACTCTAAAAATCAAGAATTTTAAATAATAGAGTCAAAATAAATAGAAGGTAATCTATGCCCAGGAACCACAGTTAAAAAGTTAAAACATTAAAGTGATAAAAGCAAAAAAAATTTTAGAAATAAAAATCAGAAAATAAAATATGAGTATAAAATGGAATGAAAAATTCTTAAAGTCTAGAAATGAGGACGTATTGTGAAGTTAGGCAAGTGAAAAGAAGACAAAAGATTAAATAGGTGGAAGGTAAATGTAGAAAAAATCACATATGCACAGTGTGGGGACTATAATCAATAATTATGTAATATCTTTGTATAATAACAGAGGACAACCAGACTTATGCTGATCAGTTTGAAATGTACAGAAATATGGACTCCCTAGTTGTGTGTAAGGAACTAACATAGTGTTGCAGGTCAATTATATTTCAAAAACAAACAAACACAAAAAAGATTAGACTTGTGGTTATCAGAGGCAGGTAGTGGCGAGAGGGCGACTTGGATGAAGGAAGTCAAAATGTACACATTTCTGGTTATAAGACAAACAAGTACCAGGGATGTAATGTACAACATGATAAATATAATTAACAGTGCTGCGTGTTACATATCAGGGGTCCCCAACCCCCGGACCACGGACTGGTACCGGTGCCTGGCCTGTTAGGAACCGGGCTGCAGAGCAGGAGGTGAGCAGCAGGTGAGCAAGTGAAGCTTCATCTGTATTTACAGCCACTCCCCATCGCTCACATTACCGCCTGAGCTCTGCCTCCTGTCAGATCGGCAGCGGCATTAGACTCTCGTAGGAGCGTGAACCCTACTATGAACCGCGCATGCGAGGGATCTAGTTTGCACGCTCCTTATGAGAATCTAATGCCTGATGATCTGAGGTAGAGCTGAGGCAGTGATGCTAGCGCTGGGGAGCGGCTGCAAATACAGATTATCATTAGCAGAGAGGTTTGACTGCACAGAGACCATAATAAATCAATTGCTTGCAGACTCATATCAAAACCCTATCAGCGAGTGGCAAGTGACAATTAAGCTGCATCTGATGGCAGGCTTTAAATCAGAATCCGACACTTATTTTAGTCCACGCATGGCCCGCCCATTATTTTATTTACCACTTCCATTCGGGCCTCTTTCCCATACTGTACGCTTGTCTCAGTCTGTTTTGGTAAGCCCACAAGCTAACCGTAGTCAAAATGAGTAAAAAACGAACGTTTCTGGAGAGCTTCTTTTAAAAGGGGGAAAGATCCAATGATGAGACAGCAGAAGACTCTAAGACTGCCAACAAAAAGAAAGCTGCTGGGCTTCTCCTCTGGTCCTATAGTGTTCTTTATTGACTCAAACCTCAGGGAAGGGAGCCACAAGACACCCGCCTTCTCTCCTCTTTTGGCCACAGCTATATTTTTGCCAAGTCCTTGGAAGAGGGCACAGCTCTGACAGAAAGAGGTATCCACCTTTCAGAAGCTTCATCACCTGTGACCATTCAGCCCTGGAACCTGCTGGCCTCTTGCATGACAGAGCAAAGGAATACGCTTCCTCCAGAATGCACATTTATAGCTTAATTTCATTCATTTATTTACTGAAAACTTACAGCCTACTGTTTACTGACTCGCCACTTCTTCAGAGCAGTCTTCCCTAATCACCCAATCTAAAGAAGTTTCCCTATATCACTTTCTCTCTTGTAATATTCTGTTTTTAACTTTCATGAACTTTTCCTGGTTTGTAGTAATTTATTTATGTACTTACTCTCTTAATATCTATTTCTCTTAGTAGATGATAAGCTTCGCAAGAACAGAGATCACACTGTTTTGTTTACCATTAGAGAACACAGTATTGGCACTTAGTAGGCCTGCAAAAGTAATTATTGGATGAATGGATGGATGGAACTAAGGAAGGATCATTGTGTAGGCATACAGGTGGATATGTGAATATAACAAATCCCTAGGCTATTTATATTATCTTTGCAGCCCAGCACCTCCCATAGTGCTTGGTGTATAGTATGGACCTATAAATTTGCTGACTATATCCTAGGCACTAGGGATGAAAAAATGGGAACAGCACTGTTCCTGACTTTCAGAAATCAAATTTTAGATAACAAAACATATAAATGAATATTTGCAGCAATGTGAGATGTATGGTTTATTTGAAATACAAACATGGCATTGTGGAAGCACTAAGAGGAATGTACCTGACTGCCTGCAGAGTTCAAAGAAGCCTCCTGAGGGAGGCTGTACTTGAGCAAGTCTTAAAGTATGCCAAGAAATTTCCTGAATAAAGAACAGAGGGAGGGCTTCCCTGGTGGTGCAGTGGTTAAGAATCCACCTGCCAATGCAGGGGACATGGGTTCGATCCCTGGTCTGGGAAGATCCCACATGCTGCGGAGCAACAAATCCCATGTGCCACAACTACTGAGCCTGCGCTCTGCAACTACTGAGCCCCCTGCACCGCAACTACTGAAGTCTGCGTGCCTAGAGCCCATACTCCACAACAAGAGAAGCTACCGCAGTGAGAAGCCCGCGCACCGCGACAAAGAGTAGCCCCCATTCTCCACAACTAGAGAAAGCCTGCGTGCAGCAATGAAGACCCAACGCAACCAAAAAAAAAAAAAAAAAAAAGCAGAGGGAAAGCATTCCAGAAGATGATACATAAAGATAGAGGATCATTTGAGGAATCATGAGTCATTCAACATGGCTGCAAAACACAAGATGCAACAGAGTCTCGACAGATGAGGCTGGAACAAGGACAAAGGCCAGATTGTACTAAAAAGTTTCAGCTTTGTCTTGTAAATGATGACAAGACTTGGGAAGACAAGTGTGAGAATGACATGATCAGACTTGCATCTTAGAAAGGTCACTCCAGCTATAGCATAGCTAATAAATTGTGAAGGGCAAGGAGATGTGGGCACCAGTTATAATTCATGTGAGAAATGACAAGGGTGCAAATGTGACAGTGGCACTGAAGAGAGAAAAGAGAGAAATTCAGAGGATATTAAAAAGGTAGAAGAGACAGAAGGAGATAGTTACCAGAGGGATGTGCTGATAGAGAGGGGGGTCCTCTTGGATGATTGATAGGTTTTTGGCTTGAGCACCGGGATGAACTATGGGTCCATTAACCAAAAATTGGGAGGGGAGAGAAGAGGAGAACATTTGGGGATTTGTTGCCTTTGAGGTTCCCCAATCTAGAATGAGACAGTAATTAATAAGTTAAGTCTGTAACACATGACAGCAGTCAGAGGTGAGGATGAGATCTAGCAGTGATCAGTTCCTGGATAAGAGTTACAGATATGGGTGGAGAATTGCCCAGGGGAACAAAGAAGAGAGAAGGGGACTGAGTGCAGAATCCTGTGAAATATGTGTAATTCATTTAATATCAAATTACGGCTTATTTGGTGTAAGCCAAACTTCTTCCACTAATTTTATTTATTTTTATTTATTTATTTTTTGGCTGCATTGGATCTTCGTTGCTGCACGTGGGCTTTCTCTAGTTGAGGAGAGCGGGGACTACTCTTTGGTGCAGTGCGTGGGTTTCTCACTGTGGTGGCTTCTCTTTGTTGTGGAGCACGGGCTCTAGGTGCGCGGGGTCAGTAGTTCTGGCTCGCGGGCTCTAGAGCACAGGCTCAGTAGTTGTGGCGCACGGGCTTAGTTGCTCCGTGGCATGTGGGATCTTCCTGGACCAGGGCTCGAACCCGTGTCCCCTGCATTGGCAGGCGGATTCTTAACCATTGTACCACCAGGGAAGTCCCTCCCCTAATTTTAATAACTTATTCACTCTGATTAAAGAATCCCACAACTTAATCTTAGTAACATGTATGTAGTGTTGACACTGTTGCTATTGACAATAACTCACGGCTAATAGTTTACTTTTTTAAATGTTTTAATTATTTGTTTGTATAACCAAAACTTCTGCTGCACAAATCATGGTCATTTTATATCTTTGGTTTAATTAAAAAATAAGCATGTAGATACAGACAAACCTAGAAATGGTTTCCTCCTTGCCTCTTCCTTCCTCTGCTTGTCTACTGTTGTTTGTATTATTCAAATATTATCACAACTGTGCCCTGCTCTTGAGAGAGAGAAAATCACTTGGCAAACTGCCATTTCAAGGTTCTTAAAGAGTTGCTGAACCAAAAATCCACAAAACAGAGCAAGTTAATAGTTATTAGCATGTTCATAAACTGAGATATAAAGTCAAACTCAGTATTTTCATTCCAAAAAGTCACCTATGTCATTGATGATGCTCTTTGTTCTACAGCCAATAGATCAATGCTTGTGTGATTTGAATAAATTCTCAGAGGCATTTATGCTTTAAAAAATAAGAACATCCAGAAGAAATATTTTTTAGTAGTTAAAGGTACTCAAAATACTGCATGGATTTAGGCAGCTCTGTAGACTTCGGGAGAACAATCTGTTGTCTTAACAGCCTCGTAATCTCATGATGAAAATTTCCTTCCATTCATTGATATGTGTAATAAAAATTGTGACATAGTATCATTAAAATATTCAAATTATCATTGTCTTTTATACTGAGAGTTTTCAAAGAAGCACCGGGACAGGGGAGAATTTCTTTAGCAGGATATTCTTCAAAAGACGCAAAACACCTCAATGTTAGTTTCTAGAAAAAATAATGAGAAAATTCATGCAGCATTTAAAAGTTCTCTTGGACACTGAAAATCAATATAACATGTACACAAAAATCAAAAGGCAGGGATATTTTGTTTATACCACATGGCACTTTCAGTTGCCTAAAATTTAAGCAAAGAGGTAGCCACTTAAAGATTTGAGAGTCAATTGTATCTGCCTGATTGGACAAAGGGCTGATGGGAATGAGACAGTGGTTTTTCTACTGTTTCACTTCTTGAGTCCCGGCTTACCCTAAGTCACCAATAATGACTGGAAGTCTTTTTCTCCCCCCCATTCTGATAAAGCCTAGTCCCTAAAAAGATCCTTTGTGCCTTCATAAATATAAACCCTTCCTCCCCTGTTCTTTTATGCTACTATCTTTAGTAAAACAGGATTTTTCCCTTTAGAAAAATATCAAGGCACAGTTATTTCTAAAAATGGCTTTGACTCCCAGACACATTCCCCAAACATCCCAGGTATATTTCTGTCTCTACACTTTGTATGGGTTTCCCTATGTGTCTCTATGTCTCTTACTAATTTCCAGCATCCAGTATCTCCCCATTCCCAACACTCACCTCCATCACTTAGGGCCAACTTGAATGTCATCACCTCTGTGCAGCTAATTTCCTTTCCCAATCCCACCTCAAATCAATTACTTTCTCATAAGATAGGTGATCTCTTTCTTAGAACGGGGTTATTGTGAAGATTAAATGAATTAGTCTGTATAAAGTACTTCTAACACTGCCTGGCATGTAGTATGTATTAAATGAGTGTTGGCTGTATCACCAACATCATGTGTTTCTGAAGTACTTTCTATAGACCTTCACTGTAACATGACTTTCATCCTATCACTTAACATTTCTCCTTACTTCTTACTCAGATCACCTTCTCTATGATGCCTTCCCAGCCCACCAAAAGTTTCAAAACCACCCCCCTTAAAATCCTTTTTCTGCTTTTTTAAATCTTTAGCACTTGCCACTATATACATTTTACCTCATTATCTTGTTATCTTCTTTATTGGATGTCTCTCTCATCAGAATGTGAGTTCCATGAGAGCAGTAAATAGTTGTTCAATAAGTGAGAAAATCAGTTTGTATTTGGTTTCACCATATCCCCTGAGAACCTAATAGCATCTGGCACTCAGTACCTCAGGAGAGTAATGGAAAAGTCTGGAATCTTGAGGCCATTTTAGAGGATGGCACATCTGAATGGAACACCCCAGTGAGAAACAGCCAGTTACATCATGAAGGCACTGAATGTTAGGAGGAGAGGAAAAATTCTCAACATGGACACTACAGCTTTACATCCTTTTCTCAACATTGGTTACTAGGGAAGGCTCTGGGTCCCAGGCACATTGTTTATATTTGATAACGGATTATTTATAAAGATTACTGATGCATATTTGCCAAAGACAGATAAAACTGACATATATAGAGTTTGCTTCAAAACAAATTTAAGGTTAGATGAAACTTCTCGTATTACAACACTGCATGATGGGTACAGTTTTTTAAAAGCACAGTCCAAGGCCATTTTTCTCATTATACCGTATGGTGTTTCTGTATTGAAATTATCTCCAAGATCATACTGTAAAATATTGTGAAAATGTCATATGTGGGTAGTGCAGGGTCATTTTTAAATAGGGAATCATTTTGAATGCCCATGTAACTTATCATTTTCTTAATAATTGTAATCGAAGTATATCAGGGAATTTGGGAAAGTGTCACAAAATAGCTGCTGAGCAGGAATCGTATGGAAAAAAGCAGGGTTTGTTAACAGGAATAAAATAAACCTACTTGCAACTTGGAACTCAAAATCCTAGCTCACTTGCATTGTGTCTGCCATGCGCTGCTCATGTAGGGTACATTCCTAGCCAGGAATGTCAAGTTCTAAATAATTCTATCCAGAATGACATAGAAACTGATCAAAATAAGCTAACAGCTATGGCAGACCAAATGTCCTATCACATAGATCAGAAAGTTTTGTATCTCATCCCACTGAGTGGCTGTGAGACCTCAAATAAGAAACTTCACCACTCTGAGGTTTTATGGCCTCATCTCAAAATGATGATAACACATTAGTGCTGACTTAGTTGTTGTAAGGATCTAATAAAATTCCGTGAGCAAAAACATTTGGCAAACTCTGAAGTGCTGTGCAAATGTAAAATTTGTGTGTTTTAGAGGTCTTTTGCACCCAATCCTTGCCTCAGTAAATGACCTCTCTGTCCTCAAGCTTGCTTCTGTTGGATCTTACACTACCCCAAGATTTAATTTCTTACCCATTGAAGTTATTTCTTTAGACCTTCTTTACACCTTGCCTCTACACAGCTCTTTCTTGGACTACTAGAACTTTACTTTTCTGGCTTCCACTTGACTCAGCATTTAATTTTAAGCCTACACTGAACCTATCACCATAAGAACTGAGTGTAAACTAAGGGCACACTCTCCTGTTTACTGTAATCCTTCTAAGTAATATGCAGTATTTGAGGGTAGAAGACAAGGTAGCAAGGAGTTTCACTTCTCTTTCAAAGAATTAAACCAACTCCTTACCTTTAAGGAGACTTACTTGAAAAGACTGCCAATTCCTCCTCATGAAATAATGTAGAAACCATTATTCTTTGTCTCTCCCTTCAGCATTGAGCCAAATGCACTTATAAACTAAAACTAGAAGGCATTCTTGCTTGCAAAAGACTTTAATAGGAAACCAGAGCTGATGGCTAACGCTAGCAGTAAAGGTTTATGCCCTAGTTTCTTCTTCATAAAAGTAATATCCGGGCTTCCCTGGTGGCGCAGTGGTTGAGAGTCCGCCTGCCGATGCAGTGGACACGGGTTCGTGCCCCGATCCGCGAGGATCCCACATGCTGCGGAGCGGCTGGGTCCGTGAGCCATGGCCGCTGAGCCTGCGCGTCCGGAGCCTGTGCTCCGCAACGGGAGGGGCCACAACAGTGAGAGGCCCGCGTACCGCAAAACAAAAATAAAAAATAAAAAAGTAATATCCAACAGATATAGCACTTACTATGTGCCGGGGTCTTTATGTTTACTATCTCATTTACTATTCCTAACATCATCCCCGTCTTACAAATGGGGAAACCAAGGCACACAGAGATTAAGTAGTTTACACAAAGTCAAACAGCTAGTAAGTGACAGAGCTGGGATTCAAACTCCAGAGTCAGGTTCCAGAGTCTGTAATCTTAAGTCTATGTCATACTGTTTATAATATTAATAGAAATTATAATATTATCTATTGTTATAGAACAAATTACCCCAAAACTTACAAGCTTAAAATATCACAGTGTCTGTGGGTCAGCAATCTGGGTACAACTTAGCTAGATCCCATTTCAAGATCTTTTGTAAGTTGAAGTCAAGGTGTCATCTGGGGCTGTAGTCATTTCAAGGTTCAACTGGGGAAGGATCCACTTCCAAGCTCACTCACAAAGTTGTTGATAGCATTCAGATTCTTGCAAGCTGTTGGATGGAAGCTACCTTAATTCTGTGTCAACATGGCAGTTTGCAAAGTGTACAAGCTGGGAGGGCAACAGAGACTCCAGCAAAAAGGAAGTCACAGTCTAGTGTAATGTAATCACAGAAGAGACATCCTATCACTTTTGCCATATTCTACTCGTTAGAAGCAAGTCCCTGAGTCCAGCCACAGTCAAGTGAAGGGAATTACACAAGTGCATGAATACCAGGAGGTGAGGATCAATGGAAGTCATGTCAGAATCTGCCTACCCCCATAATAAGTAATAGTAGCTAAGGTTTACTGAAGGCTTACTGTGGGCCAGGTAATAATCCAAATATTTTACATTCATTAATGCTCAGAACAAACCCCATTCAACAGACGAATTAGTAACAGAGTAGGAAAAAATGAAGAGTACCATTTTCTGGTACTCCAACAGAAAGAAGTTTTTAGAATGCTTCAAACTATTATCACAAACTGACTTTACTACAACCACATAATGGGCCTTCTATAACTAATGGCAACCAGTACTTTCTCAAAGTACTTCCCCTCTAGCTCTACCAGTCCTGGGGTTGGGGAAGAAGAATTATCCTTAAAAAAAAAAAAAAAAAATCACTATTTCTCATTCACATCGTTTTAAAAATGAATATATCTTTATACCAATTCAGTTTTCAAAACTGAACTAATCTTCATCATCTTAAGCTTTCTATATGAAAATCTACCAAGGATTCAAGATACCCAAATGAATTACAGTTTTAATTCTAAATTTGTTCAGGTCCTGTTTCTCTTCAAAAAGTTGAGGTGGCTTGGCTCCCAGATGGCCAACCTTAAAGACAGATAAGAAAGAACAAGTATTTCCTCTGAAAGAGTCCAGGCTCTATGGAATTGGGTGGAGGGGGTCACCGAAGCACTCAGACTCTCTCTCTGCAGCCCTGCCCTCAAAATTAGAGGCCTGGGGAAGAGGCAGAATCACTAAGGACAGGAGGGGCTGGCAGTCGTCTTCCCTGTTTTTAATAGGGACTAAAGCAATTGCTTATTATGAGAGTTGCGTGGAAGATATCTCAGATTCCTAGGCCACTGGGTGTGTATCTATTTTCAAACCTGATATTTGCAATGACACATCCTTTAAACATCTAGAACCAGTTCCTGGTCAAGTTAAAAATATCAGCAAGTGAATATAGATTCCAAATCCTAAATGTGAGCAAATGAAATTTAACTGTTTCTCATTAGAAGAATGACATTTACCAAGAAGGGTTATGTCAGCAATGTAGGAAGGATTATTAATATGTTAATGATTTGGGACTTCCCTGGCGGTCCTGTGGTTAAGACTTCTCGCTTCCACTGCAGAGGGCACAGGTTTGATCCCTGCTGGGGGAGCTAAGATCCCGCATGCTGTGCGGCATGGCCAAAAAAAAATTATATATATATATATATGTATGTATGTTAATGATTCATCACGTTTATAAGTCAAAGGAGTAATACAATCTCAATAAAAGCCAAAAAGGTATTTGCTAGAATGTGACAGTTATTCATAATTAAAGAAAAAACATCTCGTTAAACAGGGATAGAGGAAGCCTATTTTACCATGACAAAGAATATTTATCTAAACTGATATCATATTTAACAATGAAACACTAAGAGAATTCCCCAAAAGTCAGAGTTAAGGCAAAGACGCTCTTCATTACGTTATTTTTTAAAGCACAAAAATCAAAATCTAAATGTTCAGCAGTTGAGTATAAAATAATTTCTGACACACCTATAATATAGAATTATGCAGCTGATATAATCATGCTGTACATTATGTATACATGTGCATGAGATCTATAGACACACAATACAGTTGACCCTTGAACAGCAATGGGGTTAGGGGCCTGACCCTCACAGAGTTGAAAATCTGCATATAACTTTACCATCCTATCCAAGGTTCCACATCTGCAGATTCAACCAACTGCAGATCATGTAGTACTGTAGTATTTATTGAAAAAAATCCACATATAAGTGGACCCACACAGTTAAACTCTGTTGTTCAAGGGTCAACTATATATATAGGTCTATACATATGTAGATACTATATGTTTGTAAATACAAAATATATTTATTTTCATAAAGCTTTTGGTATACAATTAATTTCACACAAACTGTTAATAGTGGTTCCTTTAGAAGAGTGGGATTGCTAGACTTGAAGGAGGATTAGAATGGAAAGATCCTATGTAAAGAGAATCCTGTGTAAAGAGTAATTCTGGGGCTTCCCTGGTGGCACAATGGTTAAGAATCCGCCTGCCAATGCAGGGGACACAGGGTTCGAGCCCTGGTCTGGGAAGATCCCATATGCCGCAGAACAGCTAAGCCTGTGTGCCACAACTGCTGAGCCTGTGCTCTGAAGCCCACGAGCCACAACTACTGAGCCCGTGCTCCACAACTACGGAAGCCTGCGTGCCTAGAGCCCGTGCTCGGCAACAAGAGAAGCCACCACAATGAGAAGCCCGCACGCTACAACTAAGAGTAGCCCCCGCTCACCGCAACCAGAGAAAGCCCGCCTGCAGCAACGAAGACACAACGCAGCCAAAAATAAAAAATAAATTAAAAAAAAGTAATTCTGTACCGTTTGAAATTTCCAATTAAAAAACAGAGTAAGGCTTCCCTGGTGGCGCAGTGGTTGAGAGTCTGCCTGACGATGCCGGGGACGCGGCTTTGTGCCCCGATCCGGGAGGATCCCACATGCCGCGGAGCGGCTGGGCCCGTGAGCCATGGCCGCTGGGCCTGCCGTCCGGAGCCTCTGCTCCGCAGCGGGAGAGGCTGCAGCTGTGGGAGGCCCGTGTACCGCAAAAAAAAAAAAAAAAAAACCAAACAAGAGTATGTATAAGACATACTAATACATCAAAAAATAATCCAAATAATATACCCCAAATTTTGACTTTGGTTGTTATTGTTGTATGACAGAATTATGAATAATTTTTTCCTTTGCTTTTTGTGTTTTCCAAGTTTTATTAACCATGTATTCATTTTGTAATTAGAGAAAAGATTAAAGAAAACTATGGCAATGTTTAACTTATAGATTACACTAAATTATTACAGAGTTTATAGGAAAATCTGTTTATCATAATCTGGTTTCTAGAAGGGTCATGATGCCTCCTAACTCTATCATAATCTTATAAAATGATAGGGAAGGCTAAATGCTTCCATTTTATTAGGAAGCCAGCTCCCTTTTCTGGGCTTACTTATTTTGGTCATTTCTCTGAGGTTCAAACCTTAGAATCAGTCTTCATTCCTTTCCCTCTTTTCAATCTGCAGTTATTCATTAACTTATCTTGATGATCCTTCCTTCATTTCACACAGCTTTTTTCCATTCTGATCTCATACCACGTCCTGGTCTAAGCCTTCATTACCTCACACCTGGACCGTTGAGACATCACTTTGAGTCCCCTTGCCTGCCAAGATTGTCCCATCTATTTACACACCTCCCTGTCTTCCCTCACATCCTTCATTGCCTATGTGCACCTTTTATGCTATCCAAGTACTCAAGTCCTTGTTTCTCTAACCTGCTACATTCCTACCTCCACATCTGTGCTCTTAACGTGGCTCCTTGCAACAAAGAGTGCCTAAGCTTCACGCTTTCTTCCCAATTACCCCCACCCCCATCATGGTCTCTCCTCCTCCCCCATCCCTTTATATTTCCAATCCTTTATTTGTACACATTTCTTAACCATATACTATATACCAGACATTGAACTAGGCACCAGGAATGCTGACTAGTTTTCTACGTTAGTGACTGGACCGCAAAGGGTTATGGAACTCAAGTTCACAACATTTTCTGCTTCAACAATATTTTATCATGTTCTCCAATAGAGACAGAGTTCTCTAAGAGGCCCATACCTCTCTGCTTCCCTCTGACTCTAATCTCAAGAAATCTTTCTTGCATTCGACAGTTAATACATGCCTCACATATACTAGGCTTTATGCTAGATTCTAGGAATTTACAGGTGAATAAGACCTGTTTCTAGTGGGAAGCTGCTGCATAGCACAAGGAGATCAACCCGATGCTTTGTGATGACCTAGAGGGGTGTGATAGGGAGGGTGGGAGGGAGGCACAAGAGGGAGGGGATATGGGGATATATGTATACATATAGCTGATTCACTTTGTTGTACAGCAGAAACTAACACAACATTGTAAAGCGTTTATACTCCAAAAAAGATGTGAAAGAAAAAAAAATGACTTCTGAGTTTCTGGCTTAAGTTATATAGATCTCAGGCAGAAAATATAGTAGGAATTGATGCTTTGTAGGAGAAGTGTATATAAGTTTGAGCTGCCTGTTAGGCATTGAGGTAGAAGGTCTTGGGGGCTGTTGGATATATATGTCTTGAGTTCAGGATTTTGTTGGAATTAGAGATTTGGAAGTCAGAGTACAGATAGTGTTCAAAACCGTGATAATTTTCTCACGAAAATTCTGGGTAATACTACCCAGAGAAATGTATGTGATGACAACAGGTGCTAAAGACAGAGTTCTGGGGACCACAAACCATTAGGGGATCAGAGTACAGGGAACCAGGAAAGGACCCTGGGAAGAAATGGTCAGAGAAGTAGGAAGAAAGCCAGGATAAGCTATTGTAGGAGCTTCCTAAAGTTGCTGTAACAAATAATTACAACTCTAGTAGCTTAACACAACGCAAATTTATTATCTTACAGTTCTGTAGGTTTAAAAGTCCAACACACATCTCCCTGGTCTAAAGTCAAGGTGTCTGCAGAGCAGCATTCCCATCTGAAGACTCTAGGGTAGAATCAGCTTCCTTACCTTTTCCAGCTTCTGGAGGCCACCTGCATTCCTGGGCCTTTTCCTTCATCTTCAAAGCCAACAACAGTGGGTCCAGTGGGTTTCATATCACATCACTCCGACCTTGCTTCTATTGTCACACACCTTCGTTGACTCTCTCCTCTGCCTCCTTCTTCCACTTTTAAGAACGCTTGCGATTATAGTGGGTTCACCTGGATAATCCAAGCTATTCTCCGTATCAGCTGATTAGCCATCTTAATTGTACCTGCAACCTTAATTCCCCTTTGCCATGTAACCTTACATACTCACAGATTCCCGGGATTAGGAAATGGCGGGGGCAGGGCAGGAGAGGAGTATTCTGACTATCCCAGCTGGTCATTTCAGAAACCAATCAACCAAACAAAAACATTAAAGGAATATAGAAGTAGACGGTGGTGATCCAGGACAAATTAGTCAATCTCTCTTTCTCCCTGTGTTTATCTACAAAATGGAGATAATAATGATACCTACCTCATAGGATTTTTCTAGGCTTAACTGAGCTAATATTTATAAAGTACGTAAAACTGTGTCTGGCTCTTAATTTTTAAGAAAGCAATTAGAGATATTAAATAAGTCAAGGACTTAAAACTGGCCATTGGATTTGTTATTAGGCAATTAGTGGTCTTTATTATTGCAGTTGCAGGGATATGGTGGCTGTAGTCTTATGGTAAGATAAAGGTGAGAAATTGGAGAACATGAGTAAATACAATCATTTTGAAGCACTGTTTAGGAATAGGAGAAAGGGGGCTAGAATAATCTTAGCTAGAGGCACGTGGGAAGTTACAGGAAATCTGAACACACTTCCATACTATGGGGAAGAGGCTAGTAGATAGAAAGACTGAGTATATGAGAGCAAGAATACAGGAATAGTTGATGTAGTAAAATCCCAGAGGAGATGAAATAGATGTGATCAACAGCTCAGAAGTGGAAGTTAACTGTGAACAGAAGAAACAATTAATTCTCTGAGTCTAGAGGGAAAGCTAGGAGGGTGAATCCCAGGATTTAAATACAGTTCGTTTCCTTGGTTGCTGTCTATTAGTAGGAATAGACTCCACCTGAGTCCATGATGCCAGAGTTAGAGTTTTCATTCACCATTCAATATCAGTGGGGTTTACCTCCTTCCACAGAAAGTTTCTATTGAGGGTTCAAGTTTAGAATTAGCCAGTGAAAATCTCCTCATTTTTTTCAGGGTGGTTAATTTTATAAACAATACCTGTCCCTTTCAAAAGATGTGTCTGACCAAGGTGTGTGTGCTAACCTGCCCCTCAATCATTTTTTCTATTTTTCTAATAAAAAATGAAGACAGAGAAAACCAGTCCAATTAGGTATAAGTTCCTGTTAACAAACAAGCCTTCTTTATTTATTTTTAACTTTTCATCACAGAAATCTTCAAACATACACTAAAGAAAATAATATAATTAACTTCCATTACCCATCACTTCAATACTTACAACCTATAGACAATTTTGTTTCATCTATAATCCTCCCTCACTCCCACCTCTACCCCCAGTATTTTAGAGCAAATAGCCTTCCTTAAAAAGTAGGACTTTTAAACTTAGTGATTGTACACTTCACATATCTGTTTCTCTTTCATCACCTCACCAAGATACTAGATACAGTGTGGAACCACTTTATGCAAATTGGAAGTAGCACAACAAAAATATTAACATAGTCTCATTTTAGATGTTGATTTAAAAATTTTTTTTAAATACCAAGAATTGTGTAATTATTTAAAATTGCGTGATTTCAGAGTTGGTACACAAGTAAATATTTTTCATGTTTTTGTCACCACAACTGCTCAACAGAAATGCCTGCCTATCCTTCATGAACACCACATTTGTATGGTTTGGAATGGAATAATTTTGGCAACTATTTTTCAGATTAACGCTTGTCATTATTTTAACGTAAAATTGTTTTTGTTTGTTTTTTTTGCGGTAGGCGGGCCTCTCACTGTTGTGGCCTCTCCCGTTGCGGAGCAACTGGCTCCAGACGCGCAGGCTCAGCGGCCATGGCTCACGGGCACAGCCGCTCCGCGGTATGTGGGACCCTCCCAGACCGGGGCACGAACCCGTGTCCCCTGCATCGGCAGGCGGACTCTCAACCACTGCGCCACCAGGGAAACCCCGTAAAATTGTTTTTAATAGCCCAAGCAATGCCATCAAGTGCTGATACTGGTGCTTGAAAACTCGCTCGCATATTAGTAACTTTGGAATAGAAGTTAAATGTGATAAAACGCTCTGAGGAAGGCAAAGCTCCTCCATAGCCAGTATTGTTTGTTTAGAATAGGGCTTACTGCAAAATATTGGAAATGATGCTGAGACACTTAAATGCAGCAGATACATCTTTAACCTTTAAAAACCCTCTAGTATCTGGGCAAAAATAATGGGAAAAAAAATACTGGTGACTCAGCTGCAAAATCAATATCACTGTAATAGATTCATAGGCTCTGAAAAAGGATTCCAGCCCTCACCATCTCCACCACCACCATTTATTTTACATTCATTCCTATTGGGATATTATACCAGATCTTCAAGAATATATCACTCGCATAAAATGCAACAGTCCAGCTCTCAAAATTAATGCAGATACCTGAACATACATCATTGGACAACACTATTTTTATGGCGTCTTCAAGATAATCAAAAGGAGAAGACAAAAATTGTTTTTAATTTTATTTTTAATTAAAATAGCTTTTACCCACTTCATCTGCCAGCCTTCCTTGCAGTTAAATGTAACCCTCTGACTAAGTTCTGGCCAGTGGGATGTACATGAAAGTCTTATGTGGGAGTTTACAAGACCCTTTCTACAAAAGGTAGTTGGTGTCTTTTAAACAAATGGTGCTGGGAAAACTAGACATCCATATGCAAAAGAATGAAATTGGACCCTTATCTAACACATTTACAAAAATTAATCCAATATGGGTCAAAGACCTAAACATAAAAGCAAAAGTTATAAAGCTCTTAAAAGAAAACATGGGAGGAAAGCTTCACGACATTGGATTTGGTAATGATTTCTTGCACCAAAGCACAAGCAACAGAAGAAAAAACAAATAAATTGGATTACATCAAAATGTAATACTTTTATGCATCAAATGATACTATCAACAGAGTGAAAAGGCAATCCATGGAATGGGAGAAAATATTTGTAAATCATATATCTGATGAGGGGTTAATGCCCAGAATATATCAAGAACTCTTACAACTAGTAAACAACAAGAAAACAATCCAGTTGAAAAATGGACAAAGGAGTTAAATAGACATCTTTCCAAGGAAGATATACAAATGGCCAATAAGTACATGAAAAGATGCTCGACTTCACTTATCTTTAGGGAAATGAGAAATAAAAACCACATGAGATACCGCCTCATGAGCATTAGGATGGCTATTATCAAAACACCAGAAAATACCAATGTTGGTGAGGATGTGGAGAAATTAGAACCCTTGTGCGCTGCTGGTGGGAATGTAAAGTGGTAAGATTGCTATGGAAAACAGAATGACCATTCCTCAAAAAGCTAAAAATAGACTTACCATATGGTCTACCAATTGCATTTGTGGGTACATACCCAAAAGAATTAAAAGCAAGGACCCAAACAGATATTTGGACCCCCATGTTTCTTAACAGCATTATTGACGATAGCCAAAAGGTGGAAGCAACTCAAGTTGGATAAATGAATAAACAAAATATAGTTTACTCAGCCTTAAAAGGAAGGAAAGGAAGGAAATTCTGACATAAGCTACAACATGGATGAACCTAGAAAACACTACGTTAAGTGAAAAATGCCAGTCACAAAAAGACAAATACTGTGTGATTCCACTCATATGTGGTACATAGCACAGTCAAATTCATAGAGACAGAAAGTAGAATGGTGGTTGCCAGGAGCTGGGGAGAGGGGAGACTGAGGAGTTTTATTTTGTTTTGTTTTGTTTTCTATTTTTGGCTGCGTTGGGCCTTCATTGCTGCGTGCGGGCTCTCTCTAGTTGCGGCGAGCAGGGGCTACTCTTCCTTGAGGTGCGCGGGCTTCTCATTGCAGTGGCGTCTCTTGTTGGGAGCACGGGCTCTAGGCATGCGGGCTTCGGTAGTTGTAGTCGCTGGCTCTGAAGCGCAGGCTCAACAGCTGTGGTGCATGGGCTCAGTCACTCTGCGGCATGTGGGATGCTCCAGGACCAGGGATCGAACCCATGTCCCCTGCATTGACAGGAGGATTCCCAACCACTGTGCCACCAGGGAAGTCCCGAGTCTGAGGAGTTATTGTTTAATGGGTACAGAGTTTCTGTTTAGGAAGATTGAAAAGTAATCTGGATATGGATGGTGAAGATTGCACAACCATGTGAATGTACTTAATGTTACTAAACTAAACATACACTTAAAAATGATTAAAATGGTAAATTTTATGTTCTGTGAATTTTACTACACACATTAATAAATGTAGTTGGTGTCTCCTTGGCCCTCTCTTCTTTGTTCATTTCTCTTCCTGCTGTTGGAATGCAGATGTAATGGCTGAAGGTGGAACAGTCTTCTTGGACCTCACAAGTTGTGCTTTGCACAACTCTAAGGGTACCATTTACACAGAATATATACACTTTTACATAAAAAAGAATATTTTATCTTGTTTAACTACTGTTCTTTTGATTTCTATTACTTGTAAACAAACCTAATCCTAATGAATACAATAGATTCTATCTATATATATCTTATAAGACAAGTATTCATAAGCAATAACCTTCAGAGTCCAGAGGTATATGGACTGTTATAATAAAGTGAACAAATTCCAAATGTATGCCTAATCCTGAACATCAGACAATCTGACAGGATGAAAAAGCAATACAATAGTACAAAAATCCAATTTTTCAATTTATTTAGGTAATTACCTTATAAATAGGGACAGACATTGTAAAACTATGAAATGGTTCATAATGGATAACTAATGCAATTGTTTTGCAAATACTATGCAATTGTTAAAAAGAACAAAACAGGGCTTCCCTGGTGGCGCAGTGGTTGAGTCCGCCTGCCAATGCAGGGGACGCGGGTTCGTGCCCTGGTCCGGGAAGATCCCACATGCCGCGGAGCGGCTGGGCCCGTGAGCCATGGCCGCTGAGCCTGCGCGTCCGGAGCCTGTGCTCCGCAACGGGAGAGGCCACAACAGTGAGAGGCCCGCGTACCGGGAAAAAAAAAAAAAAGAACAAAGCAGATTATATAGAAGCAAATGTCAGAATTGCTTATATTGCTTTGCATTTGTGTAGAAAAAAAAGCTGACATACGTGGTTACATATGTGGGAAAGAGACATAAAAATAACTAACATTTGCAAAACACACACTATGTGCTAGCCTCTGTCCTAAAAGCTTTGCCTAGATTATACCCATAAATTCTCTAAACATGCCTGTGAGGTATGGAAATTTATTGTCCCTGTTTTACAGCTGAGGAAACTGAGGCACAGACAGGTAACATACCTCGTCCAAGGTCACACAAATAGTAAATGTTGGAGCCAGAATATTAAGCCTATCTGCCTCTGATGGTTGACAGTAATGGTGAATTGTAGTGAAGGTAATGATTATACTCTTCAAGCCAGTGTGATTTTTTTATTACGACCATGTATTACATTTATAATAAGTACTTGGGGATGGGAGGAAAAATGTTAAAGAAATATAAGGTAGTAAAACCATGGCTATACCCTAGAGAATCAAATAGGGTTGAATTCAGAAAACATATTTAAGATGTCTACAGAGAAAAATAAAGAAATCAATAGAAACTTTTAAAGTGCATTATATGTCAAAAGTCAGGATGATAGCTCTTAATACATTTAGTCCAAGCAGATAGCATTGTAAAGTGCAACATTTGTCAAATAATACTTAGACATTGAACACCGCCAGCCACCATAAAAAATAAATACAATAATAACTTGCCTAGAAGACACAAAAGAAAAAAAAAGTAAAAATCAGATTAATGACATGGAATTAAAATATCAGACTAAATAAAGTTAAATCTGTGCACAAAGCACCACATGCTGTTGTAAGGGCTATATCTACCCAACTCTAGGGGATTGTAGCAGACTCCATAGCGCTTAGGCCTTTTGTTGTGTTCTGGCCAACTTCCACTCTCAGTGTCTGAAACCGCCCTTGGGGACTCCTTTCCTCCATTCCCCACCCCATCCCAGAACGACAGAAAGCACCAGCCCTTGCTTCCAGCAGGCCAAGGTACCAAGGAATCAACACTCCCACACGCACCCGAACAGCTGTCATCCAATAACTCGTCTCAGCAGTTGGTATATAAATACTACAGCTTCCTCACCCCAAAGTTGGGACAATTCTGAGGCATGCATGTTGAACCATTTCCCAGAGTTTTCCCATGGAATTAAACTTCAGCCACCCACTGGAGTAGCTGACTTCATAGTGCACCCTTTATTAGCTATCTTCCTTTTTCCTGGTGTCACTTCCCCACCTTCCTGCCCTATTGTTTTCTCCACTTTCTAAATAAACTCTCACTCTTAAATCCTTGTCTGAGGGTCTACTTTCAGGGGAACCCAAATTATGACAGAGGGCTTCATTGATATTGCGGTCTATATGAATAACAGCCCCTGGAGTTGTGCATTGGTCAACTTGTGAAACCGTCCGAGGCAGCTCTGTAAATATGTTAACATCTTCATTTCCACAGCAACCAGAGCAAGAAAGAAGATGAAAAGATGCCATGCTTTAGTCATGAATATGATAAATGCAATTCGCTGTTTTAAATTGAAGGCTTTAAAAGAATAAGGAATTATAGTAAATAAGGAAAAAGCATCCACCAGAAACTTGGGAGGAAGACAGTGTGTTAGGTCACATTCAATAGAGTAAACCTTACACCACCCGTTTTAACATTTTTATCAAGTGCAATATTTATTGAGCACCTGTGTATAACTATGCACCTGACACTGTAATTTGAATATTTAGTTGCCCACATTTATGAGTTCACCTATGGAATTAGGACAAAAAGAAACAAATAAACGAAGAGCACTTAAACAGTTAAATCCTATCTGAGTCTTAACTTTGCTAAACCATTTTGTTCATCTGAGGGAAAGGTGAATGATGGAGCGTTACTGTGGCCTGCTCTATATATGCAACTATACAAAATACAGAAATCTTTGAGGTTTGGATGTCTTGTAGAATCATAATAAGGATTCTGATGTTTTAAGTTGAATGTTTTGAAAGAATTGTTCCAAATATAGTAAATAAAGTCAATCAATAAGCAAGTAAAAAGAAACATACTGGAGGTATGTAAAGCAAGTGAAAAGAAACAGGCCTCTATCACAGACCTGCAGATTTAGGTATTTAACAAATAGTAAGCACCTACTCCACATGCAGTATTGTGCTGGGGGGGTCTGTGGAGAACATAAAGAACAATACCATATATTCCCTATCTTAAAAATACTTAGAATTCATGTTATTTTTGTTAGGAATAATACCATTGTAGAGCCTCTTTCTTAGAAATTATGCAAGCCAGATCAACATGCCAAATTCTTACTTTTAAGAGAAATCAGTTGCTAACAGACACTCTTTATGTGCCCATAAAATTTAATGTGCAAGTCAAATCAAATACTGTATTTTTGTGTATTTTGAGGTCTCAGTAGATTTAAAAAAAGGAAATGTATTTTCATCAGACACCCTTTGTATATTAATGTGCGACTCCCCTTCAAATCTCATAGATCTAATGTGATGACCTGTTTCATACTTGACATCATCAGGGATGAGGATGAAAGTAGAAGGAGCAGATTTCGTGTTATTAGTTTGTGATATTATTAGAGCTCAACTCTTTTTGAGTATCTTTTTGGGGCACTTTATTTTGTTGCATTTTATACAAAATGCTACTTTTAAACTATTCAAGGAGGCAAGACATATAATACAAGCTCTAAAAATTAATATTTATTGAGCATTTCCTTAGTTTCATATGTAAAGCTCTATGTATCAAAATTTTGTTTAAACTAAAATGAGACACTGTATTGTGGGTTTATAATGTATGTAGACCTAAATAATATATGTATAAGTTTAGTATGCATATAAGAAAACATATTCAGCAATTGTATAAAGGCCTGGAGGGGAGAAATGGAAAGTATACTATTGTGAGCTTTTCAATTTATTATTTCCAAAAGGAATAATAAGAAATAATCCCATTGATATTATGCTGACCCTAGAAAATCCTAATTTTGGAAAACCTCTACTTGGCATTGGCCCTTTAAAGTCAAGAAGAAAGCCATTTATGATAATCTTGCAATATACCTGAAATGTATCCTATTAAGATGAAAAATAAGGATTAAAATGGTATTGCAGAACACGTCAGCCTCAAATACTGGCTCACATTTTATTGAGAGCTACACATACTAAGGAATTAATCTTGTACATTGAGCACACACACAAAAAAGGATTTAGGAAAGTAAGACATAAACCTGCTTGCCCCCCAAAGTTCTTACTAGTCAATTGAAAGTATGACACTGCCTTTGTTAACATAGAAGAGGAGGAAGATAGCTCCTTGCCACAGTCATGTCCTTAAATAAAAGGACCTGAACTGATCAACAGTGTTGGCTCTGGGTCCAGGCTGCTGGGGTGGAAATCCCGGTTTCAAGTGATGGGAGTAAAATACTTAATCATTTCTCAGTCCAAATTCCTCATCTGTATAGTGGGAATAATTACCATATCTCCTTCATAAGGTTGTCGTGAGGGTTACATGACAAGATTAATGTAAAGTACTCAACACAGTGCCTGCCACATGGTTAAGTGTGCAATAAATATTAGCTTTGGTTACTATGTTTATTGTACAGATGGGCAGATTTGATGGAGCAACAAAAAACTCTGATGTAGAAAAAGAGTTTGGTATAGAAATGCCAATGTTCTTACAGGGTCAATGGTGACAGAGCTTTCAGTCACAATTTTCATTATTTTATGTCTTGCTAATCCCTTCAACCAAAACTTGAAGAGGAAGAGAGAAAAGTAAGGCATAGCAAAGTTAATATCAATAATAAAACCAGTACTGTGCACTCTTCACCCTCTCCTTACAACTACACTACATAGGGAAACGCAAAGAACTTTATTCCTTTTTTTAGGCAACCCCTCTGTCATTGAATTGTTACATTTGCCCCATTTAACAAATCTTTATTGAGAACTTACTTTGTGCAAAGCAAAATTCTAGGTTCTGGGGAAAATCTGGGCAAAAATCTAGGAAAATTTGCCTTTACTAGAATAGGAACATATTCTATAAAGTTAAAACACTTAGAACTTACATTAGTTATACTACACAAGGTTTGGTGGGCTTAGGATCTAATCTGCAGCCAATGTAATTCAAAGTCTCAAAAATGCAAATTTAGTATACTTTACTGATCAGTATAATACATGTATCAGTCCAATAATGTATCAGCACATTATCTGGTTCTAAAATAGAATTTAAAAATTTAAGCTAGCAACCAAATAAAAATTTGTCAGATACAGCCAGTTAAACTGGGAGAAAAGGCTTAAGATGCATGTTTTACAGATAAGATATAAACCTAAAATATATATACCCAATATTTAAAGTGTTACTAAAAGATGCCAAAGGAGTGTTGATAACAATTAGGATATTGGGAGTTGAAAGGAAGCGTTTTTGACCTGAATAGTATTCTGATACTCTATTTTAGTAATCCATAAACTTTGAGGTAGAGGAAGTGGGGGCAGACCCTCATGTGAATCAAATCAAAACTATGGATTCGGGCTTCCCTGGTGGCGCAGTGGTTGAGAGTCCGCCTGCCGATGCAGGGGACACGGGTTCGTGCCCCAGTCCGGGAAGATCCCACATGCCGCGGAGCGGCTAGGCCCGTGAGCCATGGCCGCTGAGCCTGCGCGTCCTAAGCCTGTGCTTCGCAACGGGAGAGGCCACAACAGTGAGAGGCCCGCGTACCGCAAAAAACAAACAAACAAACAAAAAACTATGGATTCTCTTTCCAGAAAAATGTACATGAAGCATGCACCAAAATGTTCACATACAATTAATTTTATTACATTGAACATTGATTTCCCTTACACAACAAACATTTAAAAAATCTTTACTAAGATTTATGTCTTCTTTGTTTTTCACACAAAAATTAACAGCTTCGTTCTGAAAAAAAAAAAAAAAGTAAGTGAACTGTTTGGAGAAAACAAAAAGTTAGCTTTGATTCTGCTCAAAAGAAAATTTCATTGAGTAGATTGTGTTTGTTTTGACCACAAAGTTGACAGTGAGGGGTGGTCTTCGCCGGAGCAACATACATGTTATCTGGAACACCTGGAAAAAAATTTAAGATTATCAGGGGAAGTGATCATCAAAGAGTTTTATAGTGTTTCTTGTTTTTTGTGGATTATTGCCTACAGAAAAATTGATAAAGCTTTATTATTTTTATTTTATTTTTTATTACCTTAATTAATTTTATCAAAAAAATTGAGAGAAACATGATCATATCAATAAATGCAGAAAACTATTCTGATAAAAATTCAATACTCATTTACTAAAAATTAAGTAAAATAATAAAAGTAATTTCTAAATATGATCAAGATTTTCTAAAGTAACAAAATCAAACTAAAGCCTAAAATTTGAAAATTGCTTTGATATTATCTGAAAATTTTAAATATATATATATATATATTTTTAACATCTTTATTGGAGTATAATTGCCTTACAATGGTGTGTTAGTTTCTGCTTTATAACAAAGTGAATCAGCTAGACATATACATATATCCCTATATCTCTTCCCTCTTGTGTCTCCCTCCCTCCCACCCTCCCTATCCCACCCCTCTAGGTGGTCACAAAGCAGGAGCTGATCTCCCTGTGCT